>NC_091129.1:66423911-66723911 GCF_040183065.1 Periplaneta americana | reverse complement strand
TCTATATTTTTTAAAATTATACTTGGTTATTTAACGACGCTGTATCAACTACGAGGTTATTTAGCGTCGATGGAATTGGTGATAGCGAGATGATATTTGACGATATGAGACCGAGGAATCGCAATAGATTACCTGACATTTGCCTCATGGTTAGGGAAAACCTCGGAAAAAACCCAACCAGGTAATCAGCCTAAGCGGGAATTGAACCCGCGCCCGAGCGCATCTCGGGATCGGCAGGCAAACGCCTTAGCCGACTGAACTACGCCGGTGGCTTCAAAGTTCTAAAAAAAAAAATAAAAATAAAGAATATTGCTATATTAAACTCCTGTCAAACGTGCATTTATATATAAACTTGTTCAATGCAGGCCATGTTATGACTAAGAATATGACGTTGCACCGTAGGCTGTCTTTCTCGCTTGCCACGCGTAGAAGTTTCATTATCATAGTCGCTGTTGTTGTTGTGTGAGAACTGGCTGTTGTTGTTTGTGTGATATTCGTTCGTCGCTTTTCAAAATATGGGATACAGAGCAACGCGTAAATATCAAATTGTGTGGAGTTTTATTTTGTCCAGGTCTCCTTCAGAGGTAGCTATTAAGAATGCTTCTGGTCAAGCAACAATAAAAAAAAAAAAAAAAAAAAAACATTATTTCGAAGGTCGATCGAAGCGTTGGTCATCTTTGATACTCATACGGCCTTCATTCCGAAGTGCGAAGAAAGAATATCACACAAACAGCCAGTTGCCACACAACAACGATGACTATGATCATGAAACTTCCATGGGAGGGACGTCATGATGATTTCATCACCACAGACAGAAATATACCACATAACATTATTCATTTAGGCGAAAAAAATATATTCCGGAAGTAGTAGTAGGTCTCTCGGCGAAGATTCTCCTGCGAATATTAAATCGAGGTTTATATAAGGTGGAAGGAGAGTTGAAAGAAGAGCAGTTTAGCTTCAGAAAAGGAAAAAGTGCGAGAGTTGCAATTGGACTGCTGCGAACAACCGGCGAAAGATATCTAGGGAAGAATAAAGGAGTGTATATAGTATTTGTAGATCTGGAAAATGCATTAGACAGAAGAGTGGATTGGAATGAAGTTGAGGAGATCATGAAGAAATGTAATTAGCCCAACCGGGCAAAGAACACATGACCGAGCGCGGTTGCGGATCACAAGGAAAACACGTCTACCGCCTGAGCTAAGCCAGTGAATCCCGTCCAGTTTTCAGTCATAATGTAATTGCAAGTATGAGCAATTAACAACAAAATACTTGTTTTCAATGATAATTTGTTTAAATAACTCATAGTACCCAGTCTAAGGTTCAGGACAAAAGAAATTCTAAAAATATAGATTTTCATTTTCTTAGACTTCATCTTTCATATGTTATAGTCTACACAACAAATTATTCATTTCTTCGAAGAAAATTAATAGCGTTTTCCAACTGTTTCCTAGCTCTTCCTACTCTCTCTCTCTTCTATGTCTCTCTATCTGGTTTTTGTAGTTCAGCAGTTCAAAATTGTCAAAAATAATCAGTATCTGTTTATTGCCATAATGTTGAATCCAATTGTGCCTCCATTTATGAACTTTGCCGTAAATAAATAAGCTCCATTGTTTCTATAGAATTCCATTCTTTGATAGACGAGATATATGAGAATCCTGAAAGAGGTAATTCGAAGACGGGAATGGTTTCAAAGCCTAGTCTTTGTAGTGTAAGCCAGTGAAGCAGTGCATTCGACACCATGCAGTGCACAATAAAGGGAAGCAAAGTTGTTCGTTTTAAATTAGTTGATCTTAAGTGAAAAAATTTAAACTGCATATATCAAGAGAGAGAGAGAGAGAGAGAGAGAGAGTGTGTGTTTTTTTTCTTTTTTTTTTCTTTTTTTTTTTTTTTTTGGTATATCAGCATGCTCCATTACATTGGAGTAATACTACATGCTTTACATAAAATATTACAATAATTAGTTACATAATTTATGAGAACAAGATATTTACAATTTTGATTGCGATCTTGAAATTCTTATAGATACAAGTGTTGCCTAATTGTACTTCTTATATTTTAGGTTACCATCATTGTTAATATTATTTATAATTTCAATTCTGTTACATTTTGCCAAATTCTATGGATTTTATAAATTTTCTGAAGCTTTTGAGGAATGCTGTTGTGAACTGATCAAAAGGTGGAGGCCAGGTTTGACCTGTGCGTATTATACTAGCTCGTAGGATTCTTCTTTCTTTTATCAGTGTGGCACATCTTAATATTATATGGTTGACTGTCTGCTCTTCTTTTAGTCTGCAAGGGCACGTTGGAGTTGGAATAATCTTGAATCTGTGAAGGTACGATCTTGTGAAGCCGTGACCTGTCACAATAGAAGTAAATTCTGCCCCGACAGGTAAATTTATCTTCAATCTATCTTTAATTGATGGGAAGAATGATTTCGTTATTGCGCCCTTAGTTGAGATAGTCCATTGCTCTTGCCATTTTCTTAAGGTCTTTTCTCTCTCTTCTGTTACTATGGTATCTCTCGGTATTTTGTTATAAGCTATTTCCCCTTCATCTTCTATGGCGGCTTGTTTGGCAAGACGGTCAGCTACTCATTCCCTACTATTCCGACATGGGCCTTCACCCACCTAAAGAGAACTGTCCATTGCTGTCTCTCCAAGTTTTTCAATTCTCTCTTTATATTTTCAATTATTGGATTATGTTTATTCTTTTTCTGTAAAATGTCCAGTGTCACTTTGCTGTCTGTGTTAACTACTACAATTTTCTCTGTTTCTTCTGTTATTTCTACATTCTCAATATGTTGTAGTGCCTTCAAGATTGCTATTTGTTCTGCCTGATTGTTAGAACATTTTTCATGCAGTTTGTATTTGGATCGGTGGATGACCATGTCGTTTTGGATTATGACCGCAGCAGCTCCAACTTTTCCTCCGATTTTACTTCCATCCGTGTATATATCTATTTTGTTTGCCGTATCCTCCATAGGCGCTCTTATGAGTGGTTCTTCAGCTGGGTGTGGCCAGTGAATCACTTCCAGAGGTGCATCGTACTCCATGTTTTTGTGGGTGGCTCTATAAATTCTGACCTTTTCTTCTATGACTAGACGAATTGGAAGAACTCCTGCTATTACACATGAGGCGTCATATGAAAGTGTTCTAAATGCCTTCGCTATTTTTATGTTCATTAGTCTTTGAACACGTTGATATATCCTTAAGTTGTTTTGTTTTGTTAAGGCCTTCTCCCATATCGGTGCGCCATATGTTAGTACTGGTTCAATTGCACCCATGTATATGGTTTTTAGTGCCTGATGTTCTAGACCCCATTTGAGTTTAGCTACTCTTGCTAGCATGTTTATTATCGGAGTGCATTTCTCTGTAATGTAATCTACATGTTTGTCAAAATTAAATCTGGTATCGAGATAGATACCCAAGTACTTTAGTTCGGATACTTGCTCCAGACGTTTATTGTTTAAGTAGATGTTCAGTGTTTTGTCGTCTCCTGATCTTTTCCTTGATATTAATAATGTTTTGGACTTCTTTTCATTGAAGTGCATTTTGTTTTCTCTCGCCCATTTTTCAATTTTCTTCAAATCTAGGTTGGCATAATTCTCTGCATCCGTAGTGGTTTTTCCTTGCGTTAGAACCATTAAGTCGTCCGCGAAAGCAATGACCCTCGTACGATGAGTGAAGTCCAAATTGAGCAGCGAATTATACAGTATATTCCAGAACCCAGGACCGCTGCAAGAACCTTGTGGACATCCCATAGTCACAGGTCTCTCTATTTTAAAAGTATTAGTCCCTAGAGCAGCAATTCTATTGCTGAAATAACTTCTTGCAAGATTAAAGAGATTCTTAGGACATTTCAATTCTCTAAGATTGTAAAGAATGCCTGGCCACCAAGCCGCATCAAATGCTCCTCGGACGTCCAAGCTAACTACTGCAATACAGTTATTTTCACTTAAGTTTTCTTCAATGATCTCCTTAGCCGCCATCAATGCGTCCACTGTTCCTTTTTGGGGCATGAAACCATATTGATTCCTGTTCAAACCAGCAGTATTAGTATGCACATGATGCAGGATTCTGTTAATCATTAATTTGTCTAGGACTTTACCCGCCACGTTTAGCAAGCTGATAGGTCGATATTTTGACACGTCCTTAACCTCTTCTTTGCCAGGTTTAATTATCGCCACTATGTTAGATTTCTTCCATTGTTGTGGGAAACAGCTTTCTTTGAGACATTTATTGTATATCTCAGTCATAAATGCTGGAAAAGCTTTGAAAACTTGAAGGAGTATCTCGCTTGTCAGTCCATCTTCCCCGGGTGCTTTCCTAGGATTGAATTGTTTTATCGTATATAAAATTTCTTCACGAGTGAAGAGTTTATCATCTTCAGTACATATGGCCTCCGTTGTTAGCTCTCTAATTCGCTTATGACTTGCACTATCGTTGATCTCTTCGTCCTTGGGGGCGAAAGCATCTAACATATGACTAATCGTGCTTTCTGCATTATCGGTGAAGGTTCCGTCTGATGTTTGATGAGTTGAGAGGCAGGTCATGGTTCTTGCTTTTCCAGACGCGATTTTATAAAGTGTATCCCATGGAATGTTCCCTTCAATTGAGGAGCAGTGCTTTTGCCAGGATTTAAATTTTTCTTCCTCTATTCTGGATTGGTATAACCTTTTTCCTTCCATGTACTGTGTTTTCCGCTCGCTCCTTAGGTCTTCATTGTTCCGAGTTCGTTGGTATCTTCGACGTAGTGCATTTGTTTTTTTCCGTAGTATTTGTATTTCTGTGGACCACCATGGAACAGTTCTACCTGTTATTTGCTTTTTACTTCTTGAGATTCTAAAAGCTGTATTGCATGCTGCTGTTATACACGAGAAACAGTCCTGTATTAATGCTTCAGCGTTGTACAGTTTAGTTTTTTCTCGTAATTCCTTGTCGAGCTTCGTTACTTCTAGTTGGTTGGAGCAGTTGAAGGTAGAGATGAAATTGTTGGCCAGACTAGTTTGAAACTTCTTATAATTCTCCTGCTTAGTGATGTAACGTACTCCCAAGTAGCTCGTCTTGCATTCTCCAATGTTAGAACTTTCAATTCTGAATTTTATGATGTTGTGGTCCGAGCAACTTTCTTCCTCCCCGCACTGCCACTCAGAAAAATAACGAAGCAATTTGTTATTAGTTATTGTTAAGTCAACGCGACTACTTCCTCTACTGGATTGGAAAGTTGCAGCATCGGTACTTTCATTCATAACATAGAGGTTGTTACAAATAAAAAATTCTTCCAGATTTTGTCCGCGTTGGTTGGTTACAGTGTCATGCCACATTCTGCTTCTAGAATTACTGTCCATGGCTATGAGCAAACCGTTTCCCTTAGCGTAGTCTATTATTTTTTCCAGTTCCCGAATATCTTCTTCTATGTCTCTTCTGCAATCGAAATACATGCTAACAGCACAGAACTTGATCGCTCCCGTCGTTACTTCGACGACGACACAGTCCTCGCTGGACAATTGTGTGATTAATGTGGCATCTATCTGGGCATTGTTTATAATAATAGCTGATCTCTTCCTTCCATTTCCACAGACGTACACTTTTAAGGATTTTGGTAATCCTGCAGGTTTATTGTTCAGTGTGTATGGCTCCTATATACAGGCTATATCGACTCTGTGTTCATTTAGAAGTTGAACAAGATTGCTAGTGGCTGCTCGTGAATGCTGTAAATTGAGCTGGAAGCAATTTATCCTATGGTTATTCCTATGAGCCATGTTAGTAGCCAATGCTTTGTCGATACCTTAATATTGCGGCCTGATGGCAAGGACAGTTTGAATCGAGCCTGGAGTGATTGTCGTTAACTACATTCTCTTTATTATGCTTATTATAGTTTACGCAATTGATACATTTGTAGTCTACTTTGTTCACTTTGCAGTCCTTCAGTGCATGAGTTTGGGTGCAATTTGGACATGTTTGATTTCCTTTGCATTCTTGAGCCCTATGGTTATATTTGCAGCATTTGAAGCAACGGCTTATTCTTATATAGTCATCCCAGTTACACATATTCCAGCCAATTTTCAACTTTCGCCCTATAATTTGTTTTCGTGCTTCTGCACTTACTTCAATAACTATGTTTGTGTTTTTCTTTCGGTCTTCAAAACTAAACTTTGGCTGCACTTCTTTTTCGTATTGTCCCAGCTCCGGGTTCTGTGTTGTAATGGCACCTACTATGTTGTCGGTAGTAATTTCATCTGGTACGTTGAAGATAATTATTCTGGGATTCCTTAGTTTTGATGCCTTTGCTTCAAGCTCTTCTCCACACTTTTCATTGATAGTTTTACAAATTGTATCAATGTCCGTTTCATTTCCTGACTCTATTAGTAACTGCCCATTGTGTAGTCCCTTGAATGAATTGATGCCTACCTTAATTTCAATTGGGTTCACATTCTTTTTAACGATAGCTTTCATGTGCTCAGTACTATGATTGATCTTAGTTTTAACGAAAAGTTTGAATGTCTTTGCTTGAATTACCTGCTGAGGTCCTCTTGCAACAGCTGCATAACTTCTCCGCTGTGCTGACGATGTCTCCCATTGCGAGTTCCCCGCGAAATGCAGGGGTTACTGCTGTCCGGCAAGAGATGATGCGGCAGGTATCCTCTGTGATGCGGGCTCCAATGGTTGTAGATGTCCAGCAAGTGATGAAGCGGCAGATGTCCACTGTGATGCAACTCTGTGATTTTTCAAGCGGAGCTGGTCTTGGGCGTTCTTACACTTCACTCGTAAATCATTCAGCTCATTGTCCTTGTCTGTGAGTTCACTTTTTAAGAGTGAAATTGCTTTCCGTAAGTCACTTACCGAATGTACAATATCTTGTTTAAGATCCTGACGCAAGTTCTTGCTTACTTCCATCACATTCAACAGTGTTTTGAGAGCATTCTCGACGCAATCATCCAAATCGTCCACCATATTTGCTGGCATCATGCACATACACTGACACGCATGCGTTCGACAGCAGTGTTCTACAATTTGTCGATCAGTATCACACGCTCATGAGGCCCTTCTCCTGCTATTCACAGTGAGACAAGTTTGTTGGTCGTGCACTCAAGTGGTTTCTCACGGATCAAGCCCCTTCGCAAGTATATATACTTTCTCCGCTTGGCGCTTGTGTATCGTTTCTTTCCGGCCAGTGTCTCCTTGATTCCTAACGGATGATAGCGGTCTTGTAGCGGTCTTCCTACCGAACAAACCCGCGACGATCGAGAAGGCAGTGACAGCGTTTCGACAAAGTCGCAGTTATATTTATGATAATTCAGAATTATTAGAGTCAAATAAGCGCCACTAACACTTCCAGCAACACTTCCACACCCGCCACACACTCTGCAACTCCAACCTCGCTCGCTAACCACACAAAAAGTAAATTTTCCGATCACAATTCTCTGCTCCAGAACCGTACGTACTCACAGAACCGCCATGGTGTGTGTGTGTGTGTGCGTGCGTGTGTGTGTTTTTTTCAAGTTCACGGGCGCTTGCCCACCGCTGACCGCAAGGGGCTGAGTGAGCAGTGTCGCACGGAACTAGCCCGTGCCGTCACCGTGCACCACCGCACGTACTGCGGACTGCTTTTGGAGCGGTTTAGTGCGGTGGACATGTTTATATCAAAGCATGAACCCAAGGTTCCGCTTCTATCAGTTACTTATGAACTGAGTTGGCGCGGGTTTGTGCTTGTGTGTACGGTTAGATCAACGATCAGCTACTGTTTCAAACATTTGATTTCTGTTTTTCAAGATGAGTCCAAATAATAATGCATCGCAAAGAAAATACAGTCTCTGTAAGGCTGCTATTACACTATCAAAGTTCTTTGACAAAGAATATTATGATAAAATATTACATCAAAGATCTTTGATAAAAGATAGGATTTGGGGTATATTACATATGACCTAAAATTAGGAACAAATCTCTCCTAACACTTGTTCCACAACAATGAACACGCGTTCCGTGGATTTATTGATACTAATATTAACGCGTTAAGTTTACGATTTGTTTATACTGTTATTTACGCGTTAAGTCTGTAACACCATGAATAAATATCTGGTCAGGGCTTAAACCATGGATTGCAAGACGTGATAAGAGAGGTATACTGTCATCAAAACTTACTGAAATAGCTACAATGACAGGACTTGAAAAGTTATACACATTAATATTATAAAATATTACTTACTTACGAATGGCTTTTAACGAACCCCCAGGTTCATTGCCGCCCTACATAACTCCGCCATCGGTCCCTATCCTGTGTAAGATTAATCCAGTCTCTATCATCATATCCCACTTTCCTCAAATCCATTTTAATATTATCCTCCCATCTACGTCTCGGCCTCCCCAAAGGTTTTTTTCCCTCCGGCCTCCCAACTAACACTCTATATGCATTTCTAGAATTGGCCATATAATATTAATATTATATTATAAACATTATTTATTTACATTTCATTTGCTTCATACTCCGATGTCAGAATTTTTGTGGTAGTAACAGTCCAGTTATATTTGCGTGCCGCCATATTTGTTTCACGGTATAGAAATATTTTATCAAAGATAACAAGCTGCATTCACATTTAATAAAAGATCTTTTTTCAAAGGAACTTTTATAAAAGAAAACCCATTGCACTGTCATATATTGTATAATATATATTTTATAAAATGATCTTTGCCAAAAAATTTTGATATTGTAATAGCAGCCCGGAAAAACTTTATCACAGACACCGGCCGTTAAAACATATATTCTAAAATACAATCTCTTTTGAGAAAAAGTAGTGAAGGAGAAAATCGCTCCTAGAAAGTTAAAAAATACAGTCAGATGAAAATTTTAAAAAGTAACATGGGGACAGTTTTTAATTCTGTGTTCGACATCAAGCGAAAACACAACTAGCGCGCAAGCAGGAAAACAGTAGAATGCAATCAACTGGTGGGATGACGTCACTGCAGTGCTGAGACGAGTGCTGAGAAGTGCGGTGGGCTAAGCTGGGCTGCGAAGCCCACCGCAACGATCTAAGGAAGCGGCCGCGCCAAGCAGTGTTGGTCTTGAGTGGTTTGGGCTGCTTATGCATTAGGACTGACAGTGCTGCGCTGAGGGCCAATCTGCACGACTCTGGTGTGATTAATGCCTGCGGATAGATGGCAGGACTGTGACTCATTTTCAAATTGCACACCACTTCGGCGGGCCACGTCATGCATGTGAAGGTTTATGTCGTGTATTAGGGTGAGTGTATGTTAAGTGTTCGTGTAAATGTAGTGTACAGAATGGGTGAGGATAGGAGAAGGGGAAGCCCGGTGCCAGCACGTAGCCTACTCCTGTCGAATAGCACCAACGGGGCAGCCAGGCTTAACGTCCCCATCCGACGGACGAATCACTATCAACAGTGACATTTGCCTTCCCTTCATATGCACTGGGATTTCACCCAGGCATATTGGTGCACAATTTAGTGATTAGAAGTTGTGCACCACCATCTCTCCAAGTCCAGAGGTAGAAATGTTACAAGAAAATGTCTGACCCCGCCGGGAATTGAACCCGGGCCGGCTAGTCAGGAGGCAGACACGCTACCCCAGAGCTATCTCGGCGGACCCATATATATCAAGTAAATTAATAATTTTACTCTAAAACGATAATGTGAAATTTTTAGCTACGAGAGCGCTTGAATTTTTTATTGGTTATTTTATGAAGCTTTATCAACTGATGTGGTTATCTAGCGTCCGAGTAAGATGAAATTGATAATGCTAGCGAGATGAGTTCAGGGGCAGATCCGAAAGTTACCCAACATTATCTCTCAATAGGTTGAGGGAAAATCCTAAAAAACCTCAACCGGTACTTATCCCAACCAGGAATTGAACTCCTAGCCCGCTTGTTTCACGATCAGAAGTGCTAACCGTACTCCACAGCAGTGGACTAAGAGCTATAAATAGTTGTTTTGTCAAATCAACATGATTTAATAAACACCCTCAGGTACTCTTTGTTTCTCCCGTTCTAAAGCTCCACATTCTTTCTTTCCTCTCCTCCTGTCCCATAAACTACGCAAAAATTAAGCCTAGAGCACATTTCCCATACAGAGTTTAAGATTTCCCGAGCCGTTGCTTGCATCGCTGAGCAGCCGACGCTCTTCCGCATCCTTATTTCCTGAAATGTAAAGTCAATCCCATGACATGCCAAATGAACCTAGAGAGTGGCGAGATGTCAAGGCTTTGTCCTTTACGGACAATCGGCATTTAATGGCAGTAGGGACGCAAGTGCTACGTGGCCACTGCTTTACCCCCAAGGAAATGTCTCTGGTACTCATTTCTGTTAGCGCTGAGTAAACTCAAGAGCTATAGTGCGGCTGAAAGGATGGGATCAATGGAAAAACCCACGACACCATAAGGGAACCGAACCGTCGACCTTCTGGCTGACAGCTTACGCCTTAACCGCGACGCTATCGCGCGTCCCAATCCTGAAATATATGACCTAAAAATACATCTGAATTTATGATATAGCCTGCACATATTTGACGACGATACTGATTAATATGGAGACCATAACACAACATCGACCAACTAACACTAGATAAAGTGTAAATTAAAATAGAACTAATAAAATACTGCAAAAATAACAGACAAGCAATTATATTACTTGTGACTTGGTCTTTCTTGCTGTATACACAAAATCAATATCTCTCAGCGACTTTCGTGACATATCTTTCCACTTTTTAATGTTAATTTGTCTGGATCCTTTTTTTTTTAGATTTATTTAGCCGGTCAATATCTACCGAAGAAATCGTCACTGTCTAGCAATCGTCCATTTTACGCAATAAATCAACCGAAATCCGATATACAGAGTTCAAGTACCCAGTATTCCTAAAGAGAACAAACTCCCGTGCAATAACTCCGGATACAATGTAAACAACTGGATACGCTATAAATGACTGTTGTCATAGACCGTTGTTCCAACCAAGAAATTCGTGGTTGTAACTCGTGTAGAAGCACCTTTGATGCAGATATAGAAAAATAACTTTTGTGACAGCTGTGTAAGACTATACAGAGGATTATTTCATTAAAATTAGGTTTTTAACATTGTAACATAGACTGTTATTCGGCCCAATGTTTCAATTAAAGAAATGCTATTTCTGAATAGTTCATTATCTATTTGTAGTATTCTTTTACCCTTCAAACCAAAGAAAAAAGGTATTTCACAAACAACTTCAAATTATGTAACTTTGAAAATATTGAGATTGGGATAAATGTTTATATGACATTTTTTGCTCAGAATGTCTTCGGAAATAACCTTTGTAAGTAACGGTAAATCCTTGTGAATGACCCTGTATACATAACTTATATACAGAGCGTTCGCCTACAGGTGGGGCCAGGGAAGCGGCCTGCCTGCGGTGTCGCTTGCGGCAATCGTCTATCAGTAAGCTTCCGCTTTCTACTGGGTGTTCAGTTCAAAATGTGTCATTGCTCGCTGTATGCCGTCATGTGGCTAGCCGATGAGCCTAGAGAATTCAATCTTCCTACACTTCCGCAGAGTGCATAACCTAAGAGGCAGAAAAGTTGCCTAGCAAGTACGGCGTTCATTCTGAAGAGTACATACCGATACGTACGGTAACGCCGGTAGTGGCAGGAATGTGAACTGTTTGGAAATACGTACTGTCGGGATATGGGGAGAGGGTTAAGACGATTACTTACGTATTTGTTGGCATTACTAACTTCGACGGTCAACATGGACACGGAGCATTTGATTTGTGTTGTGGAATGTTACCGTACGCAACCGATGATAACAAATACCCTGCGTACGACTTGCCGGCGCAAAACACAGTTCGAAAGAGGTTATGGTAGCACACAGACCTTACAGACCGCCATCTGTTGCTACGACGTTCAAGTTATACCGTACACGTTCTCAAGTTCAGATTGAAGAACGCCTTAAATAATAGGCAACTTCTCTAACATATAAGCTGAAACTCGCTTCAAATCGGTGACCCAACAACAGTGACGTCATGACACACTTTGAAATGAACACCCAGTATACTAATAGCATGCACACGAGAATTTTTCTACGTAGTACTAAGCTTGTTATAAGCGATGTTGGAAGTGATGTCATCTGAATCGACACATTTCTGGCATCTTTTAATAAAATTATCATTCACATGAATAAGTTCGTCTTCGGTAATTTTCCTAATCTCTCTTGTTATATTCGACTTGAATTCATCTGATTTCATCAATTTTTTCTTCCGTCAATACTCTTCGATTTCGCATAGCAATTGTAGCATTTAGCGACCCTGTGTCCTTAATTTGTTAACAAGACGTCTAACAGTCTCTCTACCCGGAATTGGATATTTCACTTCAAATTGCCCACGCACCTCTCTACATGACTCTGTTTTCACATATGCATCATACATAAAAACTCTATGTTCAAGCGTGAATTTTACGTTTCGCATTGTTCACAAATTTTACACACACGCTGAATATATAAGGAACTGTGTCAAGAAACTGCACTGTACTTAAAAACACTGCAACAGCTGTCTCACAACTGATAACTTGTCGACCTTGATTGTCGACGTGTCTCAACAACTGTGCGCACAAAGCAGCATATCAGCACATGACGCTTTCTTGGTCCCAACCATAGGTGAACGCTCTGTATATATATAGTTATGTAATTGTCCCGCGCCGTGGCGTCGCGGTCTAAGGCATCCTGCCTAGGACTTGCGTTACGGAATGCGCGCTGGGTCGAGTTCTCATGGGGGAAGAAATTTTCTCATGAAATTTCGGCCAGTGTATGGGACCGGTGCTCACCCAGCATCGTGATGCACTTGGGGAGCTACAATAGGTAGCGAAATCCGGTTGCAAATACCAGCTATAAAGGCTGGGGAGATCATCGTGCTAACCACACTATACCTCCATTCTGGTTGGATGATCGTCCACCTCTGCTTCGGCATGTGGACGTGAGGCCAGTAACCGGCTGATCGGTTGGTCGGTCTAGGCCCTTCACGCGCTGTAACGCCACGGATTATTAGTTATGTAATTACATATTAAATTTACACGATCTAAAATCTGACATGTTTTATGAACTATGATAGGTATATCTCCTTTATTATTATGCAGAAGCAGATTGCAAGAAAAGAAAGTAAATTCGATATTATGTAGCATATATTCTTAAAGAGTCTTCTGCAGATATTACAAGACATTAGTAAAATGGCAATGTGGATCAATAAGGTAGAATTGTCTTATTAATAAAGCTGGCTAGTTTGAATATTTTTAATATGAAAGTTCCATCGTATGACACCGAAACATAAAGTTTCTCAAACTGCATAGTAACAACAATAATAGCAGTGTGTTTGCCAGTAATTTAATTAAGTTGAAAATTGAATTGTAATCATTAAAACTCATAAAGTTTCTTCTCTAATACCCCTGCCGTACTTCAGTTCAACAAAGTTTCACACGAACTTTATCAACGAGATATTTAAATATGTAGGCTATATGAAAAGGGAAGTTTTAATGTTATTTTTTGTTAATCTGATTTAACTTTCTATAATATTATGTTCTGTATGTGAAAGCATAATAATTCCTGACATTTCTGCTATACAGTAGAAAGTGTTTTTTAATTTATTCTGTAACTAGACTTACCTAGGAGCATGTACTAAGTATCATGATTTTAAGTAACTTACTATTTACTGTATTGCAACAATATGCTAATTTAAGTGGTATAAGTAGGAAATACGTTTATAAATATTGAAGTGGATTATTAATTAAACAACACATTTTTTTCCTTCTTACTCAAGAAAGGAATCTTCCTATAGTATCGTCAACCTCCCAGGACATTTCTTCCTCATACGGAAGCAGTTGTAACTATTATGTTGTCCGACAAGCTTGATATACACGGTGAAAGTGATGTAACTGTGCAGATTGAAGGGAGCGTGGAATATATTAAAATAAATAAAAATCCTATTATGCGTTTTGTAATTAAATTGATGTCTTATTAGAAAATTAGGCTGAAAATCTGCGTAGATTGGCAGCAGCGCATTCCCGGCTCACGACTACGAATACACACACGCACTCTGTCTGAATAGCAGCGTTCCGTCCTTTGGCCAGCTCCGTAGGGTTGCCAAACTTGCTAATGACAGGAAATAACGATACGTGTTATACTTTTTGTTTAATTTTCAAGAAAACCGTCCATTCTATTTAAAAACTGTAAAGGGATAAATGATTCCTTATCGGTTTTCTTTATTATGAGTAAAAACCAGATATTACAGATAGTACTAAACTTACCGTGTAGGCCTAATACAGTGTTCACATTTAGCTTAATTTTTTTTTTTTTGAGAAAAATATTAATTTAGGAGTAATATGGTATTAGAATTCTTTGTTCTGCTCTATCAAAGAATAAACTGTTAAAATGTGCACGATTACATTATTTCCACTCTATATATGTTATATGTGTTTCATTCTTTTATTCTAAATATCTAGTATTTCACATATTTATTTTTACATAATGATTTTTCACATGTTCTTGTCTTATCTTGTTAACTACTTTTCTCAAGGTATTTATTTCAGCAGCTCAAGCTTTTGTTTCAATTCTGTGTTATCAATTCTTATTTCTATTTTGTAAATTCTACGTTAATAATGGTCGAATTATTTCCTTATATTTTTACTGTGTTCTCTTCTTAAGTAGTTTTTCCATACGCAATGGCCTCAATAAGCATTCCGTTATCCTTATTGCTTTAATCACCTGTCGACTGATTTTACTAATCTTACTAAAAAAAACTCTTATTCAGACGTTTAACTGTTTTTTACTTATCTAGTGAATAGCTAGTTTATAAGTCGTGTGTAAATTCCTGAGTAATAATTACTACATACGTCCTGTATAACAATGCAACTGTTACATAGCCTCTCTTGCATCTCTACAGAGATTCTCTATTGCATCCGATAGTGTTCGCTAGTGTACTGCGCTAAGCATCGATATGTACAACTGAGCCTGATCGATTACCACGTTATATTTTGATCAAGGAGTGCAGCTTCAACAATATTAGTCTAATCATTCTGTGCTCTCTGTTTTGTTCTTCTTTGGTCACAAGGCAACTATAATCATAAAATGACAATCGATAGGAACAGCTGTTAGAGAGACGGCCATTTGTGTCTCTATATCCAGCGCTTAAACAGGGTTTCGTGTGTATAACTACTGCAAATCAATTTCCATGTATAGTTACATGCTGTTTATACATCTATCGCTTACGAATAGTTTATTACCGATATTTTCTGTCCTAATTCTGCGTTAGTCTAATATAAAAATTATATCAGATTTATCATTAAGATCATTCCTTTAAAAAATGCAGAATTCCAGTTTATCCTTGTTGGTTCCTTAATGATTACGAACGTTTTAGTACCATTACAATATTAGTAATAATAATAATAATAATAATAATAATAATAATAATAATAATTTACTGTAAATCTCTAACAAATTTGGAAAAATGAAACTTTAGTCTTTGTTTCATGAATTGTCAATTAAGATTGCATCATCACTCTTCACCATAGAAAAATAGGTTTATATTTCGTCTCCGTTTCTGTGTCCCGGAATAGCTGAATTTTTTCTTACAAGTGCAGTCATTAAAATATTAAACAGTACTGTATTTATTGTGTAATACCTTTCACTACAGGGGTAATTTTTCATTAAGTTTTCCGTCTAATTTATTTCTGTCCATTATGTTTTTCTTAATAAACAAAAAGAAAACAATAAATACGCAGCGTTGCTGTAGGACGTCTAATATACACAATTTGATGCTCCAGAAGAGTATAATAAAAATATGTATACCAAAACCTATTGACTATCAATCTAATTTAATAAATTCTTTTAGTTTTTACGGTGCTCAATACTTACCAAATTTATAAATACTTCTTAGTAGGATGGCAAAGATCATAATTCCAGGTTATTGTTGTTTAGTGGACTACTGTTCGAAGACAGGTTTGGACCTCATAAGTGACACAAATAAGGAATCACTCGTGAGGAAACTAAGCCAGGAGTTATCGGGGTAGGAAGGATAATCAATATCCCCCTCCATTGTATACATCGCAGACTAGTAACACATTACACTAATAAGATTTCAGATGTATACAAAAAAATTGTTCTTTTTTACTTGGTTATTTAACGACTTTGTATCAACTACTGGATTATTTTGCGTTGATTGAATTGGCGAGGCCGAAGATTCGTCATATATTACCTGATATTTCCCTTATGGTTGGGGAAAACCTCGGAAAAACAACCAGTTTATCAGGCAAGAAGAAATCGAACCCATGCCCGAGCGCAACTTCGGATCAGCAGGCAAACGCGCTACTGCCTGAGCTACGCCGATGATTCAATAAGTCCTTTTTCTGACGCATATCGTCACGTGAGATGTACTGTCTGATAATAGATGTACAGATCAATCAGAAACTCAATTAGAAGCATTCCACGTTATGTATATGACAAAAGAAGGAATCACACAAATCCATTACTTCAAGCCAGTCGTTTTAATACTGCAGGTCTGAAATACAGCTGAAGATTTGGTCTTAACTATTTAAGTCTCTCTTTAAAATTAATCCACAATTAAAGAGTTTAAGTAATAAAATATTAAAAATGAAAATTAAAAAATGAATATAACATTTATTTAATTTAGCTTATTTATTTTGTACCTCCCCTCCTGAATCGTATTTATGCTATATAATTCAATTTTTAATGATTGTTGTACACTATCTTATGTTTTTCGCTATATAAGTTTTATGATATTGGTATTATTTTAATATTACGAGTTCTCCTCATTCGGGTGGCGCTAGAATGTCAGTGCCTTCCTTTTTGCCGTTTTTCCTTTGTTTTTGTATTAATTTTTAAAGTAATATTTGAAATATTTATTTATATATTTAAAATTCTAGATTACAGACATATATTAATGAACAGCCCAAAAGTAATAACATAAATTTAGAGTGGACAAATATAAAAGATGCAATAATAAAAGCTGCAACAGAAGCACTTGGAGTGAGAAGTAAAAAATACAATACTACAGGATTACGAGTATGGAATGAAGATATCGAAGAAGCAGTAAAAGAAAAGAAACAAGCATATTTGAAATTGATGGATTCACCAAATGACCAAGATAGGAAAATAGACTACAAAAGAAAATCTGCCATAGTGAAAAGGAAAGTAAGAGAGATTAAAAGAAACAGTTGGGAGAAATATGTGAGTGAATTAGAACATGACATCCAAGAAAGACAAGATAGAACACACAAAATCATGAGATATTTAAATAGGGAGGATAAAGACATCTTAAAAATAAATTCAATACCAGAGAAGGAATGGCTATAATATTATGAAAGTCTCTGGACTAATGACAATGATACACAAGTTACGGCAAATGCAGATCCCAATGTACAGCTGTCAAAAAAAAGTGGCCGCACTCGTGAACAGCGAATATTTTCAAAGTCCACTTCGGGTCGCGGCGATGTTACACGATGCATCTGCTTGTACAAGCAGTTCCGGAACTATGAAAGTGTTCCATATCTGCGCCTCGTAGACCAGCGGTAGAGTGCTTGTTTAATGATCCAAAGATCATGGGTTCGGGCCTTCTTCAAGTTTTCATTTTATTTTTAATCGTTCTTTAGCGATGTAAATGATATTCAAATTATCATTCATATCCAGTTATCGTTCTTTATGGATATCACGTTATTTATATTTTGTTATCGTTCTTTAGAGATATGAATAAAATTCAGGTCATCATTTGTATTTTGTTATCGTATTATAACGATATGAATAATAATGATTATTGTATCTCCAATGGGGGTTAGCCCTATTTTACATATGTATGTTAGGGCTATAGTTTTATACACAAAAAAGATAAGCATAAAGAGAAATGGAAAAGAAAATTAAATTAGCTTACGCGATGTAAACAAAACATAAACAATCCGTAAATTAGGCATTGCGATTGCAAAACAAATATCAGGTATCAATTTGAAACATACAAAAACATTAAAAACACACATACGTAACACTTCTATAACACAAATATGCAGCTTTCCGTATCATACATCATAAATTAATACACAATAGTCACACAAACACAAACTATAATTACGACATTGCGACGACATCAAGCATCCCATAACTGACTCACATACATAACAAATCAAACATCCGTTACAATACATACACTTCAACATAGTAACCACACTTTTAAAAGTTACAAATTTGGCTCCAAGAAGAATAAATAGGACACTGTTACTAATTACTATTCTTCTACAATTTCTTAAATACATCTGTAATAAATCTGTGAAATTCCGATATGAATAATATTCACGTTTTTTATATTGTTATCGTTCTTTAGCGATTTAAATAATATTCAAGTTATCATTTATATTCTGTTTTCCTTCATTAGCATTATAAAACAATATTCAAGTTATTTATATTGTTATTGTTCTTTCGCAATATATTAATTAAACAAACCGATATTTAACATTTATATTCTGTTATCGTTCTTTAGTGATACTGTATAAATAATATTCAAGTTATTTATATTGTAATCGTTCTTTAGCGATATAAATAACATACATTTAATATTAGGTTTGGAAAAATCCAGTTGCATAATACTGGTATTAGTTTTTCTTTTTGTATTATTACATACAATTGAACCAAAATTAAATGAAAAGGAGTAACGAGGAATTGAACCTGAGACGTTGACATCTAAATTCCGACGTTCGTCCGCTGAGCTACGAGAGCAAAAGTGTGGAAACATTTTCGGAAAAATTGGCCCAATCACACTCTAAGATCTTCTGATGATTCGTAGAAGCTAGTCCAGGATGCGGGGGGCAAAGGCTAATTGAGATTTCCCGGTCTCTGACCGGGTCAAACATCCTGATAGAATTAATATTTAACCCTTGCCGTGACTTTCGGTGAAGTCCGGAGGGCCCAATTAGTCAAATCCACTCTCCTCATCTCCACGCTTGGGCCCCTTGGAATTTAATAAAATGCGAAAGAGATTGTGATGTGCGGAAAGCAACGGGATGTTACCGCATTTAGGCCTATCCTTCCTAAGAAAACTGCAAACATGAACAAAGGAAGCTTTTAATAGAAGAAGAAGGATCTTGTGCGGACCTCTGGAAAAAGAACTAAGGAAGAGACTAGTGAAGTGCTTTGTGTGGAGTGTGGCATTGTATGGGGAAAGAACATGGACATTACGACGAAATGAAGAGAAACGAATTGAAGCATTTGAAATGTGGAAGTGGAGCAGAACGGTGCGTGTAAAGTGGACAGACAGAATAAGAAATAAAATTGTGTTTGAAAAAGTGAGTGAAGAAAGAATGATACTGAAACTGGTTAGAAAGAGAAAAAGGAATTGGTTGGGTCTCTGGTTGAAAAGAATAATAGACGACATTAGGATATGTGGATCATATGCGGAGACTAAGAGGAAGGCAGAAAATAGGAAAGATTGGAGATTGCTGGGTTTGCAATGAAAGACCTGCCCATGGATAGAACATTTATGTGTGTATGTTCAGAATGTCTGGAATATCGTGTCTAAGAGCAGTCGCTATTTGCAAAGACTAGTCAATTCCATGCCCACTCGACTGCAAGATGATCGAGATAAGAGGAAGATAGACTAAATATTGAATTGTGGCTTTTTGTTTTGTTTTTTGAACGCTTAATTGTTTGAATGTTTTAAGGCCGACGCCAGTAAATTTGTTATGTTTATGCCACGAAAGATATTTTATTGAGAATAAAATCTTTTTTCTTTCCATTTGCAGCCACAATATCATAATGATAATGATAAAGTCATGGCATAATATATTAATGAACCTGATGTTGATTACTAAAATAATCATAAAAGGGAAAGGAGCCATTATGTCTAGTTTGTCTCTCTGAAAAACAGAACAAAAAAGAACATAAAAAGCTCGAGGTTGTAGTCGAACGCAGGACCTCATGAACAAGAGGCCTGAACGCTACCATTATGCTATCGAATAACACACAGTATACTTCAATTATAACTGTAGATATCAGGCAACGTGGTCCAACAACATGTAACATCGCCTGTCTCCGAATTGTAGCGAAGATACCCGAAGGGAACTTTGTTTCAGGAGAGCGGCCACTTTTTCTTTTGACAGCTGTACATCCAATTACTGAAGGGGATATGGATGAAGCACTGGTACATTGTAAAAATAAGAAAACTCCTGGAATTGATAGGATAAACACAGAATTGATCAAGTATGCTCCTAATACTGTTAAAACCAGAATTCTTGAGCTGTTGAATATGTGTTGGACAACAGGTTTTGTACCAGAAGAATGGAATATAGCACAAGTATGTCCCATTTATAAAAAGGGAGACAGAGTTAACTGTAATAACTATCGAGGGATTAGCCTTTTATGTTCCTGTTATAAGATTTACGCTAGAATAATAACAAAACGTGTAACACCAATTGTAGAATCACTAATTTCGGAGATGATGATAATAATAATAATAATAGTAATAATAATAATAATAATAATAATAATAATAATAATATCGCAACTTAATCCTGTTGAGAGCTGCAAGAGAAATTATGAAGGGATTATATTGATATCACCTGAGAGAAGAAATACTGTAGGAGCAGAACGAGGAAAGCTGACATGAAAATATCCTTTGAATGCAACATCAAGAATGATTCCTAAATAGTAGCCTAAGCCGTTGCACACAAAACATTCAATGTTCTAAATATAGTGTGCTGCTTGCTCTGGGATGAAAGAGGAATATAGGTATATTTCTAGGAGCATTACATTTCAGGTAGTTCATTATTAGAATAATGAGGACAAATTCTTTTATTTGACATGTGAGGGATGTTTTCTCGTTGAAAATATAGTTTTTTTTACTTACTTCCCCTATTTTCTACATACCACAGCATCATGCATACAATACTAGTAAATCCGTTCCTACGCACAAGGGATTCTAGTTTCCTCGTTGTATCTGGCATCCTTTCGACCCACATTCACACAAATAGTCTTCAGGTAATTCCTCACAGAAAAGCCCATGTTTTGCATCTTGTGAACACGGCAATCTAATCCTTTTCTGAGGATACTGTCCATATATAGGTCGCCAAGCGACAATGGAAGTACGTAGATAATAGACACATTTTTTTAATTTAGAGATGCCCTCATTAAACTGTCATGGAGACGATGAACACATGAAGAATCATGTTCATAGGAACATAACATTTTCTAATGTTAGTTCAATAGCACACACAAACATACTCGCGCGCGAACGTAAACGCAAGGATTTTCTTAATTCTTGTTATGTCTCATTCTGAAATAAGTTTGTATAATATATCGATAACGACGGCAACTAAGAAGTGGCATCTGGTATCTACAAAAATGGTAACTTAGTTTAACTACATTATAAATATTTAGATTTATTATTATTGTCATCATCATTATTATTATTATTATTATTATTATTATTATTATTATTATTTCTTTAGTCAACTGTCAGACAGCCTTGAACCTCATAAGTAACACCAATAAGTCATCACTCATGAGGCAACTAGGCCAGGAGATAATAGGGTAGGGTGGCCAGTTCCTTCCTCCTTCCAGTGCATACATCGCTGATTAACTACATATTATTATTATTATTATTATTATTATTATTATTATTATTATTATTATTATTATTATTATATTCACAGAGTTGAAGAGTTAACTAATATTTTATCCTCGAGTAGAAGGTATTGCAAAGCAGAAACATTTATAAAAAGTTTGTCTATTTCGAGGAAAATTAATTTAAAAAAAGTTTTTCGATTCAGCTGCAAATTTACTGATACGAGGTATCACTTCTTAGCCATCGATATGTATGTATGTATGTATGTATGTATGTATGTATGTATGTATGTATGTATGTATGTATGTATGTATGTATGTATGTATGTATGTATGTATGTATGTATGTATGTAATGTAATGTAATGTAATGTAATGTATGTACAGGGTGGAAGGAAACCTATTGCATTAATTCACAGAAGTAATAGATGAAATCAATGCGAACAAGTTTTATCAAATAAGTTTTTTGATACGTCCGATAGTTTTCAGGTACGAAATGTAAAGCGTTGAAACACTGTAACGCTCCTTAAGACGTTTTTGTTGACATCGTCGTCTCGCAAGTCGTGAATCACTCTGCATACAGATTAAATAGGCGTATTGTATATTTTTATTATTCTTCCATACGTTTCTCGTTTGCCTCATTTAGTCGGCTATTTAACGACTCTGTATCAATTACTGTTCTGGAGTTGCGAAGAGGAGGATGTGAACAAAAACATTTCAAGGAGCGTTACAATGTTGCAACGCTTTACATTTCTTACTCTCAAAACTATTGGACGTATAAAAAAGCTTGTTTGATAAAATTTGTTCGCATTGACTTCATTCATTAACTCTCTGAATTAACATTTCATTATTGGTTTCCCGAAAAGTCAATTACAAAGTTATGAAATATATTTATTTAACATTTTGATAACTGTGAATTGATGTAATAGGTTCCCTTTCACCCTGTTTAATATACACATACATGCATGTATACATACCTATACATACACATATACATTACATATATATTGCGGAGCGAGTTGATGATTAAACAAAAATGAAGACTTATTATTCTTAAGGGAATAGATTTCTGGGGCATTTAGGACACCTGAATCACTCTTTCAGACAAGCAATAGCAATAAAGCTTGCTGTTTACTGCCCCACATTGGAATAGGTCAGATGCGTCGGCGAATGGTGACTTACTATAGTAGAGTCGCCGTATTTTCCGGCATGGCTCCGCCTACCGCACAGTCGTTACAGGCTGGCACCATGTGCTTACATGTTTGCCGAATTTGCGCGGAAGCCGTCGAGTCTTTTGATTGGTACACGAAAGCTGCTTGCTGACCTTATAATAAGTAGTAAATGTGACAATGCTGCAACTCCCTCCAACAACATAACGTCACCAGTAACGAATCTCACGCATGCATTCAGTCAGCTGACTCGCATCGCTTACTGATTGGGTGCCGGAAACTATGGCGACTCCACTATATCTTCTCTAAGAGCGTATTCTGAATCTCAGCGCTGAGCAATCTGATGGCATCACGGTGTTCCGAATTTCACCGATGGCGTCACTGATGCTCCACTGGTGTCGCACCGGTGCCATCAGCTTGCAGAGGTGGTGGCACTCTCCATCAGCCGCCATCAGTGAATCTGATTGGTTCTTGTATAGGGCGGAAATTAGCAGACGAATGACATCGTGCACTGTTGTGTCATGGCGGTGTGTTCTGCGTTAGTTATGCTGTATGGTTTGTAATGAGCACAACGTAAAAACAATATGTTAATGGCTTATGAGCGAACATGTCAACGGACCAGTTATTACTACCGGTTCAGGAAAAAAAATAGTTTATGCTCTCTTTTCTTTGAACGAGATGGCAGTACCGAAATTTCGCAAAATTTTGCTAGCGTAGCACAGACAACAACTTATACAGTCGCCATGACAGCCATCGATCCTTCCAGCAGTTTTGTTCCTATTTCGCTGCAGCGTGACGTCATTGTTGTCCACTGGTCCGGTGAGATTCGGAATACGTTGTAATCCATACCCCGTGGACTTTACACACCTGCCGTCTTACGTCCAGCATGGGAACGAATCGAGTACATCTAATGACCTGCCACTCTTTCCAATACACTGGCATGAACGATTACTATATTTTCCATGACATAACCAAAAGTCGATTTTTTTTTTCTAACTTACAACCTTTCCCATGTCAGCTCCTCAGTTGTGCACTCTGCATGTAACAAACTGCAGATCTAGATTGCAAGCAATCTATAACTTCGGGTAAAATCATGCTGACGTAAATTATTTAAACGTAACGACATGTAAGAGTTAGGTGATGTAATAAAACATTTTATCGAGAATATTGGAGTGTGACAGAAGCAGGTGATATTTCATGTCACCACAAAAACCACTCATCATAAAATTGTATATGACGGATCGGCTGTCCGCCACATCCATTACAGTTTGTTCCAACACTTGGTATTAAGAATGGCCTTATCGCATATTTTGTGAGGAGTAATGCAGGAAACTCTGATTGATTTGTATATCAATATTACATTAATAAATACCTTTGCTGCTAGCGTGTGAATGACATTAAATTTCGAAACATAACAATGAAGATGTTAAACGCCCAATAATTACTTGTCTTAAGTACAGGTTGTTATCACTAACGCCACCTCAATCAGAAACATTTTCCTGCATGAATATTATAGGAATGAGATTTGTATGTTTAGTGTTTTTTAAATTATTTGTAAAATTTTACTGCAGAATCTATCCTTACACGTTCGTGAAATTTCAAGTATAATTTATTTAGGCATTTGCTATATATAATTCGTCCAGAATTAACATAACGTAAAACTTGTTTGTGTATGTTACACTTTCTAAATATTCAACTGCTGATAGATTAATATTCCAATGTGAATTCACGAGTGAACTAACATAATAAAATGAATGGATATGCCATATTCTACTGAGGCCTACATAGATTAGGCTCTTACAATAAGTTAGGGTACGTACAAGACGGAGCCTGGTTCGTTACCGAGTTGGTCGCTCGTAACCTACTCCCCATTTCAGTTTGGTTGATAGGCCTTCCCCCTCTACTCACTCTCTCTACCATCAATGAAGGGAAAGATGCTACTGTCCATCTTACTAACGTTCGACTAATTCACTTTCAATATAGTGACAAATATTATTGAAAGTGTTTACAGGTAATCTATATTTCGAAAGTATATAGTAAGCGATTATATTTCATTTTATTGCTGTTTATATTAACTGCACATTAAAAGCTACTGACAGAAGGAGACAAATGTTTCCTTCACCGCTAGTTGCTCTCTACAACATACACAATGAGACAATCTGCACTGGTCACTCCCCCATGATTTCATAATAGAAACTAACATTCTTTAATTTAATTAATTATTAGTTGAAGATATTGTAAGAACGACACTAAAATATACTCAAACATGTAATTGTCAAATATCTGTGTCACTGTATTTTATATTCACTAATGTACTTCGGTTAATATTTTATTTTCTAGTGTGTACAGTTTAGGGGGTGCAGGTATAAGAGGTAACAGCCAGTCTGTCACTGACGGACTCAGGGCAAGTAGAAGGGGAAAGGAATGCCTCCGCATCCTCTCAACTTGTATGAAATGGCGTTTAGTTGGTCGTTGGGCAGAAAGTCTGGGTGTACAAGACTGAGCCTGGCTGGTTACCATGTTGGTCGCTCGTAAGCTAGCTGGTGGCTAGGCAGAAGGTCGGGCTGATCAGAACGAAGATTGTTTGCGCCTGCCAGTCAGTGTAGCTGAACTTACTCTGCTTTTTTAAAATTGTCTTTTAAAAACAATAACAATTTATAAAAGTGCCAAAATGGATTGTATTGGTTTTCAAGTTCTCCTAAACGTACATTAGATATTTGGGTATTTTCAGTACGGAAATAACCACGTAAATAATTCCACTTTTCTGGAAAGCGTCGTAATAAACCCCTTTCATTAAATTCCATTAGTTCATTCTGATACACATAGAGTATTGATAAAATAATATGTATTAATTTCCAAAAGGTCAGTACTGGTAATTATATTGTTCCTAAAATCGTCAATTTCTGTAAAATATAAATTATTCATTTACAAAGTTACTTATTATTGGTATCCATTTCACACCACCTCATTCTAGTGCCGAGATCAAGAAAGCATGGGGCTCTATCTCCATGCTCCCGAAGTGCCTTTATGGCATGTGAAGGAGCTACCTTTACCTTTATTAGTATCCATTTCAACTCCATCTCAAAATTTCACAATAAGATATGGGCTTTGGTGGTCGGTTGAACCTGATTTCAAAATTTGTAAACATTGATTATGCTACCGAAGAATTGTTTTTAGAATTTAAAGTCTTGAAAAATATATCAAATTTATATCAATGCATTATTAAATTTGATATATAAATATCACACATATTTCAGATCATATACTCACAAACAAAACCAAAAGCATGAATACAATACGTTTGTTGGAACCCAAGTGTTTAACGAGCACTGCTTTCAACCAAAGTACTAATATCTGCCCTAGAATTTATAACAAATTAATAAAGAAATACGCAAATGTATTTATCTCCAAGAGTTTGAAATTTAAAAATGTATGTAAGCAATTTGTTATTAATAATGATTAATTTTTAGATGTTATTATGTTGTAATTTATGCGTCTACATTTATTACGTATTGAATCCTACTCTGAGCACGAGAACACTCTCTTTTAGGGGCGTGCTAAAATGTTGAAAATTTACAGTTTCTTTGTATTGTATTTTTCTGACAATAAAACAATAAACATTATTATTATTATTATTATTATTATTATTACTTGAAATTAATCTTTCCCAATCCATTATACGCGTCGAAATGACGAGCAGTAGGCGTTTAGCACCTGGGGGAAGTTCTACGGACGCATGCTCAGTAAAGACATTTAGGTGATGATTGGTAGTTGGAAAAATGAAGTGATTCGTTCTACGAGCTACCAAAGGGCTAACAGACTACGTAGCAGTCTACCTACCAGGCCTCGTCTTGCACGTCTCCATTGCTTAACGTTCGGGCATTCCTTCCGACTAGGTAACCGGTCAGGTTACCAATTACCAACCAGGCTCTTTCTTGCACGTAACCTTAGTTCTGTCTTCATTCACGATTACTAACCAACACTATAATTGAAGGGTTCAGAACCATGGTAGGCCAAGCGCCATTTACTAAAACCGTAGAAAACAAGGGTTAAAATAAAGTTATTACCATAATTCAATTGAAACATATAGCAAGTAATATAAAGTATACGCATTAAAACTCAATGATATATCAATCTTCATTAAACTATGGTATTCACTTAATTTTAACCCTTTTTTCTCCGTTTTTAATAAATGGCGCTTGGCCCACTATGGCTCTGAACGCTTCATTTCTTCTTCCACCTCAATTCCATTGACAAAGATCCTTGCCTTCGGACCATTTCAACTTAGGTTAGAGTCCTCAATGATTGAAGGCTGAATATTTAGGCAGCAGGTCGGAACTGGCGCGGGTCCCTGGCGTGCACTGTCTTTCTAGGCCAAGTGGTTCCTCTTTCCGTACAGCTCTATGAATAAAACATAATCATCTAAGTAATGTACGTGTTTCTCGTCTCGGTGGAATAGACCTGGTTTGCGGCTCCATCTAGCCTGCATCGCCAAGCCCACCTCGCGAGATTCCAGACTTGATGCAACATAAACGTATGTGGGAATGCAGATTCGAGTAGTTGGCTCCCCATTTGTACAGACAGCTTTTTATATATAGGTCTATTTTTCTGAGTTACAAGTCTGATGAAATGGGTAATACGGATTCTGTTGTGCGACGGAAAATAAAACCAAGTTGCATGAAAAGCGTACGCTTCGCTTTTATTGGCGAAGAATTTCGACGTCTTATAAGCTATAAAATTCCTTGTAGGGCTGTACACATTTGAGAATAATTTAGGAGTACCTAGGAATTTCATATTTTAATGTATGTATTTCACATTTAATTTTGCTTAACGATCGGAGAGAAATATATCGCAGATTTTATTTACCATAAATGGAAGGAAAGGGAGACATATTCAACACCATAAAAAGAGGAATATTTACCAATATGAAAGAAAGTTCTTTAATAAAGATATAATTTTTCGAACCGTTTTATATGAATATACACCGTATCCGGCTTTCAGGTTTAAGCAAGGGTTAAAGTTAAGTGAATGCCATAGTTTAATGAAGATTGACATATTTAGTTTTAATGTGTATGCTTCATATATGTTTACATTGAATTATGGTGACAACTTCATTTTAACCCTTGTTTTCTGCGGTTTTAGTAAATGGCGCTTGGCCTACTATGGTTCTGAACCCTTCAAATGTCCTGGGGCATGTGTTCTTGGGGTACCAACATTCCGTGTCATGAATTTTCCACCAGCATTGTCACCAATAAGACGAGAAAGTATCACCACTACTATCACCATCACAAAAACGTGAGTATGGCCATCAGCGTGATCTCGTAATTATCGTGGGTTCGAATCTCACTTGGGCTGATTGCGTCATAACGTTTTCCTGCTGGTTGGATTTTTAAAAGTTCTTTTTACTGTAATATCAATGTCGGGTAATCCTCTGGCGGATCCCGGGATTCATCTTGCTTCCTTAATTTCCCTAAGTCCAGAACTGATACAGCGTCGTTAAATAGCCGACTAAGTGATACATACGTGAATGGATGGAAGCATCATAATAAATATGAAATACGCCTACTTAATCTGTATGCAGAGTGATTCATGACGTTCTTTTCCACTTAGGGAAGTGACTCGTGAGATTATTTGGAACCGAAAATATAAATAAACTAATGAGAGCATATTCATCATTAGGGAGTTGGGAGAAAAAATATTATTGAGAAAAAAATTAGTAATTTTATAATTTAAGACAAAAACGTAAATAATAACAATAATAATTATTATCATAACAATAATAAAATACAAACACTTCATCGTTTTAAAGTAACGTTTGTTTCAAATTCCTTTATTTTGTTCGGATACATTTCGGACTCAACTTTGAGATTCGATAAGGGTTCCGGTCAAGCAGAAGAAGTAAATAAGGAAACACAAAGACAGTACGAGCCATGTATTCCCTATTTTTGTGAAAAGTGTGACATTCCAAATTGTAAAGGAATTGGAATTTTAATTGGAGCACGTGGTAGTATTACAAAATTTTGTATTGCTACATTTTTTCGTTTAGGTTTAAATATTTCATTTTTGGAAGAAATAGGAATAAATGTTTTGAGAGATTGTACATAGTAAATTATCTTTTGTGCAATTATATAAATGAACAATAAAAATTACCCCGTTAGTGTTACCTGCTCTTTTAGTTTATTGCCATCTCGATTAAAGAAATAAATTATAATAATAAAAAGTTAGTATTCATTAAAAAATCTTTAATTAAGGAATTAAATTGTCTTTTAATTGATTGATCAGTAGGCTGAACCTTTGATGATTACCCTTTAAAAGGAAGAGCTATCAATATTTTTATTTTGGGCTCTCTCTCAGAAAAAATGGTTGCCAATCACTCACTTCTGTCGTTCTGTTGCATTTAAACTGGATTTAAGTCACTTTTTCGAAAATATGTTCCTGCATCTTAACGCACTGGACACACGGTTGTAAAGCGCGCACGTAGCATTTCGCAGCTTCACACAATCGTTCCTTATTGTCGCAGCGGCATAAAGAAGTCATACTAGCAACTCTTCGCCTGTTTCAACCTTGACCTATTACACGAGAACCTTAATCAACTCCAGATGCAATAATATAAGAGTGTTAGATCTGGCGATCAGGGAGGTCAGGTGGTAGGTCCCCTCGAACAATACACCGCTGTGAAAACTGCTGGTACAAGTGAGCTTTTAGGGAACGGGAGAAGTAAATAGGCGCCCCAACATCCTGGAAGTATATTCGGCGTCTTGTTGCCAAAATAACATCTCCAGCGAGGTATTGGCTATGACGCATTTCGAAAATCTGATGTTACTTTGTAATTATTGACAATCGACCACAAGTAGGCCTAGCTATACAGGGTGATTCACAAGGATTTACCGTCCCTTATGGAAATTATTATCGTAGACATTCTGACCAAATATTCATATAAACATTTGTCCTAATCTCAATATTTTCAGAGTTACACTAATTTGAAATTGTCTGTAAAATACCATTATTCTTGAGTTTTAAGAATAAAAGAATATTAGTCTACAGATAACAGACGAACTATTAATGAGTTAATTGCCGCCCTCACATAAGCCCACCATCGGTTCCTGTCCTATGCAAGATTAATTCAGTCTCTATCATCATATTCACTCCCTCAAATACATTTTAATATTATCCTCCCTTCTACGTCTTGGCCTCCACAAAGGTCTTTTTCCCTTCGGCCTTCCAACTAACACTCTATGCATTTCTGGATTCTCCTATGCGTGCCCATCTCAGACGTCTGGATTTAATGTTCCTAATTATGTCAGGTGAAGAATACAATGCATGCAGTTCTGCGTTGTGTGACTTTCTCCATTCTCCTATAACTTCATCCTCTTAGCCCCAAATATTTTCCTAAGAACCTTTTTCTCAAACCCCCTTAATCTCTGTTCGTCTCTCGAAGTGAGAGTCCAAGTTTCACAACCATATAGAACAAATGGTAATATAACTCTGTCATAAATTCTAACTTTCAGATGTTTTGACAGCAGACTCGATGACAAAAGCTTCTCTACCAAATAATTACAGACATTTCCTATATTTATTCTGGGTTTAATTTCCTCCTGAGTGCCATTTATATGTGTTAATGCTGCTTAAGGTATTTGAATTTTTCCACATCTTCGAAGGATAAATTTCCAAAGTTTTATATTTCTATTTCGTACTATATTCTAGAACAATATTTCGTACAATATTTCAATGCTAAAGTAGGACGGGAGGATATTTTTAAACCGACTATTTTTGAAAGAGAGCCTACACGTGACTAGTAATGACAATGAAGTTAGGTTAGTTAACTTTGCCACATCAAGAAATTTAAGTCCATTTTGTCCATATTTAACTCTGATCTCGCTATATTAAAATTGTAACAGTTGCAGTGTCATTTATGTGATGTATGATCACCCATTTATTTCCGAATACAGATTTAGCTATCGTGATTTCAAAACTCGCTACTTAAAATCCCTTTACACAGATGGTAATTGAGATATGAATCTGAATTCAATGAGATTTTCTTACTCCAAACTGCTCCATTTAATTATCGGACAGTTTAATTTGAATTTGAATACACATTACTGCCGAATACATTCAGTGAATTTGTGTGTTAACTCGGGCATAATGTGATCTAAATGTGATTGACGGGATCAGATTGATTATTACAAAATATGTCAAACTTCTGCGTGGGAAATGAAGTTTAATTCTTCGAATTAATTGTCAATTTTATTAGCATAAAATCAATGTAATACAGCAGATTGTTTATTAAGATGCGTTTGAAAATTGTCACATGTGCGATTCCATAGGAGACGATTACAGTAAACAAGCACACAATATAACATAATTGTTTGAAATTGGCGTCTATATAGGCCTATAGTTATTAGCAGATTTATATGACAAATTTCAACGTCTATTTTAACGCAACCATTGAAAGTTTATGAACCAATTTAAGAACGGAATTCAGTGGCATCGAATTTAAACGACTCTTCCACTGTTCCCTCAGAACTATGTCGTCAAAGTTGCTCATGTATATCGAGTATGAAAGAGTAACAAAACCATGAAAATTAGACATATTGAAAGATAAAGTCAAAATAATACGTCATAGGTATTCAACATAAAAAATAAAGAAGAGTTTTACAATATAAAATGACGTAATAGGTCAACAGCTTCGGTTAACTTGGTTAGAAATATATTATAATTGAATCGGTTATTTTCACAACCAGTTATGTCACTCATTTTGTTATTTTCGTTTTATGCGAAAAAAAATTAATGTCACAGCCTAGACGCATCATCTTATGTTGCAACACTATAGGGGTGTACAGAATGACTGTGAGGACAACGCATATAGTTGCTTTGGTTTGAAATTCCTTAAGTCACGGACTTACGGGGCTCCTGAACGTAACCATGTTTCACCGCTAGAGCGCCTTCCCGGTAGCCAGATGTTGATAACATGTAATTCACTAATACAATAAAGCAATTTCTGTTTAGTTTGTTTTAGTAATCGGTCTTATTGTTTATACTGAGCCACCATATCTTCATCAGACTACAGTGAACCCGTTAAAAGAAACAGCGATTAAAATATTTATTTGTATAAGTGTAATAAGATTACAATATCCGTTTTGATGTCAGAAAAAAAGAACATACTTGCACAATCTTCTAATATACTATATTTAAAGAGAATTAAGGAATAGAGAAAACTTCAGGCATATTTGCCTAATGAAAAGGGAATTCAAAGTTTCTCGAACAACTGACATTCCTGAAACTTCTTATGAGTAGTTTCATGAATTTTGTATTTGTGTGTGCCTCAACACAATTTGTTAATTATTTGAATGTGTGTCCATATAGGCCAATTTCTATCTGATGCTTTTCCAATTCACTGCTGGCTAAAGCAAGGAGATGCACTATCATCTTTACTTTTTAACTTCGCTCTAGAATATGCCATTAGGGAAGTTCGGATAACAGAGTTTGGAATTGAACGGATTACATCAGCTTCTTGTCTATGCGGATGACGTGAATATGTTAGGAGAGAATCCACAAACAATTAGGGAAAATACGGAAATTTTTCTTGAAGCAAGTAAAGCGATAGGTTTGGACGTAAATCCCGAAAAGACAAAGTATATGATTATGTATCTTGACTAGAATAAAAGATACTTTACCTTTTTATAAATATTGGAAATGTCTGTTATTATTCTGTTGAGAAGCTTTTGTCATCTAGTCTGCTGTGAAAAAATCTGAAAGTTAGAATTTACAAAACAGTTATATTACCGGTTGTTCTGTATGGTTGTGAAACTTGGACTCTCACATTGGGAGAGGAAGAGAGATTTAGGGTGTTTGAGAATAAGATTTTTAGGAAAATATTTGGGACTAAGGGGGATGAAGTTACAGGACAATGGAGAAAGTTATACAACGCAGAACTGCACGCATTGTATTCTTCACGTGACATAATTAGGAACATTAAATTCAGATATTTGAGATGGACAGGGCATGTAGCACGTATGGGCAAATCCAGAAATGCATATAGAGTGTTAGTTGGAGACCGGAGGGAAAAAGACCTTTGTGAAGACAGAGACTTAGATGGGAAGATAATATTAAAATGGATTTGAGGGAGTTGGGATATGATGATAGAGAGTGGATTAATTTTGCACAGGATAGGGACCGATGGTGGGCTTATGTGAGAGCGGCAATGAACCTCTGGGTTTCTTAAAAGCCATAAGTGAGTAAGTACAGTAGTTTGTTACTTGGACGATGTCAATAAACAAATTATTGCAAAACACATATGAAGAGTCCTCTGAAAGAATGATGGATGTCATGTGGAATACATTTTTCAGGAGAAGCAATTGAAAGTTTGAAATGCTTAGCGCTCAAAGCTTAACTGTGATTTTCTGATCATTACTGGACAATGACTATCAGTGTTAATGCTATGTAGCTCTCTATGTACATTCTATATGTCTTAAGCTATTCATTGACAGATCTTGGTTCATTTTCGACAAAAAAGTGACATCCATCATTCTTGCAGTGTACTCTTCATATGTTACTTTATGAAGAGAATCTGAATTTATTGGTTTGCTTGATATAATAACAAAATATTGTTAATTACGTTTTGAAATCCTGTAAATCATGAACATTTGAACTTATCTAGCTGCAGATTTAGTATTTTATTCAAGTTAATGACATTCTTCATTTAGGTTTTTACTCAAGGTTGAACATTTAGAAGCAAAAACGTTTACAAATACAGCCTAGTTTATTGATTAGTCTGTTTTTATCGTTCTTCCACAAGTTTACAGTTATTGACTTACGGGGTTTAAAAAAGTAACTGATTCAAGTATGAATAATACAAATGAAATATTTCCAAGAAAAAAGCCGTATGAATTATTTTCCCCACAATTGTGTTATGAATGGAATAATGTTAGTTATTGAGTAATGCATGTCGCAGAGCGTAATAACGTATACTGTTGCTATAGCCTGTCTATAATCTACTCGTGTAATTGAAAATCCAATTCCGGCTAAAAAGACGTTTATTCACCATTTACGATGGCAGATGCAGTACACAATTCAGTGCCAGTTGCTTAGTTAAATTGTTTGTACACGAGAAAAGCAGTAAATTAATTATCAATTCGAAATACAATAATATGACAAGAATTTAGAAGAATACTAGGAAAAATTAGTTGTTAAAACCTGGAAAACTGCTTCAAACCAGGCGTGTAAACCCAAAGGATTTCTGACACGCCGTTCATTTTTGTTTAGAGAGCCCGAACAGCAGTTGAGATATGTGAGAAGTATTTAGTTGTTTCGCAGGCGGAATCAGATCCAACGTCCACTGACATCGTCACGGGAATGTTACAGATTTTAGTTTACATGCGATAATTTTGTGTTAACCATGTGCAGTTAATCTGTTACGTTAATTATTATTTATTTTCTTTCAGCTTAACAAGATTTACCTTATTGCGTTTATTGTTGGATAGTGATTTATGGAGTCAATCAACGCAACGGAAATGAAATTTTTCAGGACACCAGGATATACTCTTTTAGACCGAAAAAGGAATAAAGAAATTTTAGAACAATTAGAAGTAGAGTCAGTAGAAGAAAAAATCAACAGATACAAATTAAATTTGCTAGATCATGTAAGAAGAAAAATTATGATGCTGTATAAAGCTAGAGGACATCGTCGATCAGGAAGACCTTTTAGAAGACTGCTAGATGGGACCGAAACTGGTCTTCAGAGGCCTAATTCGTGAAGGATGATGATGATGATAAATTTAAATGCAAATGTTTAAAATATGATTGTTAAAAATGTTTTATATTAATAAAATATTTGTTTCATGCGATAAAGAAATGTGTTATTTTAATAGAATTTGTCGTGCACGTTGAAATAGTGAGAAAGATTTCAACAATCTACAAGAATAATTTATTAATGGAAAAGCCAACCCACAATCACTACGATTTGAAAATGCATCTGATCAATTTATCGCATTTCAAACACACATAGGCGAGTCATAGAGAACAATATTCTTTTTTCAAAATGTAAGGTATAACGCGAAAGTAATTGTATGAATTGTTTACCTAATGATAAGTCTCATAACTTACGCAATTTCCCAACTAAGATGTTGGCAATTTTTTAATCCACGTATGTATGCGAACTTTCGAGGTAGAAATTTTACACGAAAATCTCTGACCCTGCCGGGAATCGAACCTGGGCCAGCTAGTCTGGAGGTAGACGCACTACCACATTTTCAAATAACACCCAAAAGGATGCAGATCATAAAGTGAAAAATGAAGTAAGAAAGAAATGTCATTTGTAACAACCTATTCATATTCAACGAGATTATAATAAAACTGACATTTAGGAACGACTGAAGAATGTTTAGTTAGGGTGAAAGATCTACACTTGGGCAGAACACTATACTAAATGAATACAGCATTTGTAATGAATACAACGCTTACATTATTAGTATTATTATTATTATTATTATTATTATTATTATTATCATCATCATCACCATCACCATTATACTAAATGACTGAACTTACATATAACTGGTTTTTGTACCGATTAAGATTATGTGCTTGAACTGCATTGTTCAAGTTGAATGTATTCTGTTTCCGAAAGCTATTGCTAACTTGATCTCGGAGAATTTATTCACAAACATTCTTTTGGAATTACACTCTGTGCGATCTTCACCATTTACTTTTGTATTCTATTCACTGTTCAGTTCTCCGATTCGTATATTATGAGAAAGATCAGTTATTTTACTCAATTTAAGCATTATATTTTATATGACCTTGTCCAGGATAATTTATGGTTCCAAAAGTAAATCAGTTCAGTAATTTATAAAATTATGCAGTAATACCAGTTATGAACCATAAAATGACTTAATGAGGACAAAAAGTTCTTATGGTCTAAGACAGTTCACAAATCCAGGTGTAAACAGATTTTAAATAGACACAGGAAATGTTGCATAGTTCTGTGAAGTCTGAAGAGGCAAAATGCTATACTGCGAAGTTGAAGAAGTAGTAGAAAAAGATCTGCTGAAAAATTTGCAGTTCTCCGTGGGTCTGACCTTTAATCTCTAAGCTCTTTACAGTACAAAGAAACTTTGGAGCAGGTGTGTAAGTCTGCCATATCATAACAGCACGAGAGGTCGAGTAGTTAAGAACATTAGTACATATTCATAAAGAAATTTCATTAAATAACGTTTTAAAATGAAGTTTTATCCGCACTTTAATGCTGGTGGCATAACTGAAGACCCTAATTACACGGTGAGACAGTCCCGCGCACCGACGCGTCACCGCTGTTAGTGCTTTCCAAGTTCCTTTGTCATGCTTTTATATTCTCCCTCTTGACGCTTTGTGCTCTCTTTTTATTCTCGAATTTAATGCCTTCACCATCGTTTCACCTGTATATTCTTCGCGCTTTTAGGCGTAAGAATATCTCTACGCTTGCCTTTTCGGTATCTTTTTGTGTCTTTTCAGAAATGTTTTTACTATTGATCTCGCACAATTCCAAGCTCCGTGTTGGAGAACAGAAGAATGAAAGTACAAAGTCAGGTAAATCAAAGAGATAAATATATTTCAATTTTTTAAAGAAAGAAGTTTGGAACGTAAAAGAGAGTGTTTTTAAAATTGAATGTTCTTTTTATTGAGGAACATGCCGGCGCCATTCAGTTCTAATGGTGTTTCATAAAGCCGACGATATGTCGCCACAGTCGCGATACATTAGGGAACGAAAATTAAAGGAAGAAGATGGCTCGAGTTTTTCTTTTCTCACTTGTTTAAACTTTCTTATCCTTTGGAGTATAGATGCATGTCTTTAGAATGTATTTACTCTCTTGACTTTATGCTGAATACGTTTACTAGTATTGCTTCTAGAACCGACAAACTTAATTTACTAAATGTAGGAATATCACTTAATAAGAAGGAAAAGTACAACGTAAGAAATAATATATAATTGAAAAATTAAGTTATATCATTAATTAGGAAAGGAAATCCGAAAATCATTACTATGTATTTATTTACACTGCAAGTGGGCAAGCACCGGGTCGCAGTGGTACAAATAATATAAACAAAACACAATAAAATTAGAATACACAATACATACACAATACAATTAGAATACGCAATTATACACAATAGTTACAGATAATAATAATAATAATAATAATAATAATACATAAAATAATCCGGTTATTCTTCTGGAGTTTTCGAGTATTTCAAATGTCCTCAGGATATTAGATATTAAACTTTCCAAATTTCAGCAACTGTTAAGAACAATCAAATCGAAAGTTCGACCAGAAACAATTTTGAAATTCTATAAAGTTATGGCAGTCTCGGCATTATTATATGGATCAGAGACATGGTCATTAACGAAAGGACAACTTCGAAGAATAGAAATTGCTCAAATGCGATGCTAAGACCTCTTGCAGGATATACTCTTTACGACCATAAAAGGAACGCTGACATCCGAACAGAATTGAATATCACCGCCATTACGAATGCTATAGAATATTACCGTAACAACTGATATGAACATGTACCGTATTAAGAATGCCCAACAATAGGTTACCCAAGAGACTATTGGACTATACACCACATGGAAAACGAGACATCTGGAGACAAAGAAAGAGATGGAAAGACCAACTTTCTTCTAGAAGCGATACAGACCAGGAGGCTTAATCCAAGACTGTTATTGATGATGATGATGATATAAAATAACCTAATTAATAAGTGAACCTAATTTTACATTACAACCTACATTTATTTAGGCCCTACAGAAGTTTCACATTCGTACTGATAATAATCTTTCGCTTTACTGTCATGTCACTCACTGTACTGGCACTATGACACATATCACTGACACTTTAGAACACATTTCATTAACACTATAAATTATCACTGATCGGAATTATTCACTGCACTGTAAAACCATAACTTCACTGACTCACCACGCTTCACTCATACAACAGTTAAATAAGACAAACGATTACACTGCTATTCATACTTATAAACAGAACTACATTTAAACCAAACATTTCGGGTGCTATTCATAGACATTTCGCTACCCCTAGCTATGAGCGTGCTAAACTAGCCCCGGCTATCGACTGGTTACTTGTACGGGATTCATATCATATCATATCATATCATATCATATCATATCATATCATATCATATCATATCATATCATATCATATCATATCATATCATATCATATCATATCATATCATATCATATCATATGCCTATCATATCATATCATATTGCTAACACTGGTTTATGAATACGAAAAACGTTAGTTCGCTGATCATCCAGCAGAAATAGGCGCTAAGAATGTCTACGAATACGGGCCATTCTAATCTAAGATCCTCTTACAAGCTTTTTTTTTAATAATTTACAATTCAAACCAAGGGAGTAACTAGTCAGGCTGAAGAAATAGATGTCACATTAAAAATAAATGTCACCTTAATTTTAATTTACACTTCATACACAACGATTTAAGTTATTCTTGAACCTCCTTAAGGAAGGACAGCTCCCAAAGATCGCTGCAGGAAGGTCATTCCAATCATTTATAGTTATATTTAAAAATGAGAATTTACCTACATCCGTTTTCTGTTTCCTACATTTGATTTTAAAATCATGATCGTTCCTACCATAGTACGTTGGCTTCTCTAACCGAGACGTTATGTCTACTGACACTTTTTGACCTAGATGTGTTCTGTACAATGATGTTATTCTTTTAGCGTATCATTTCTATCTTCTCTTTCATCATTAACAAATTTAGCTGCCCTATACTGGATTCTTTCTAAGGAATTTATCTTATATATTCTATAGGGATTCCTAGTGGCAGTCAGAATATGAAATTTAATATTCAAAACCAGAGCTTCACAGAGTACACTGCACTGCGCAATGCACTGTGCACGTGCATTAACAAGACAATACTGAGGGGCTGTCAGTGCAAACTGTATGCGTGACGGCGAAATAAATAAATGTAAGTTACATATTTATTTACAATTTTTGTTTTTATTAAGTAATACCTGAGAGGAAGTCTGTTGAGGTTACTTGAATGTTCTTTTTATTGGCAGAAACATAACATTTAACATAAAAAATAGTCTATTGATGTTTCTTTCATTGTTTTTTGCGATGATACCAGTTATATCAGGACCAATAGTACGACTGACAGAAACCCTGGTTTAAATCTGAAATACTCGACCGCAATTTTGTTTTTGTACACTTGAGAACAGAAAAAAATCGTTCACATATAGGGGAGACCGGCCTAAATTGACATACCATTTTGTTTTCATTCAATATTATCAAAGTAATTAAAATTTTTTATGTGAATTACATTTTTAATGTAAACTCTTAGTATAAGTATTCATTCTACATAAAGAAATAAATGATACACATGAATGAAAAATACTCAAAAAATATATTATGAAAAGCATGGAATATGTCACTTTAGGCTTATATGTGCCTAAAATGACATAGTGGTACAATTTTTACTTTAACTAAGTGCATTATAAAAAAAAACACAAAAATTACACAATAAATTTTTCCTTTATCATTAAAGAAAACACGTTAATAGAAAACAAGTAATTAAGAGTCTTATTTGCATATTTCGCAAATGAACTTCTTTGCTCGTGAAGAAATACCTGCGCATTCAGGATGAGCCCACATTTTACATTTCACACATTGGAACCATGTTTCTTTTGGCTTAGACTGACTGTAAACGTCGTTACAATACAAACAAGCTTCGTCATCATCATCATCATCATCATCATCATCAACATCATCAAACGAATGATCAGCTTGTTCTTGTGAGAATTCCAGTCTTTTTTTTTCACTATCCTTTTCGATTGTCGTTGAACTCTGGATTTCTTTTCTTCTGCCTTTTGCTTTGTCATTTTAATATTTGGGGTACTGGTCAGTTCAGTTGGCCCTTGGGTTGCTCTACGTTTCGCTGTAACTTTATCTGACGTAGGCTAAGGTGAAATTCCTCAAATAGGAACGTTCAAAGCTACAGCTGATGAGGATTCTTTGGCAGCATTAGTCGAAGATGTAGATGAAGAAGGAAATTCATCTGCATTAGCTGGCTCCTTGGGACGATCTGTTGTCTCACTTGGTGCAAATTGATGATCCTCACATATGTCAGTATTCACTGGGCAGTCCTGTCTTCTCAAAGCCACTTTGACATGTTTTTACACTAGCAGCTTTACCAAATGCAATTGAAAGAATTGAATGTATTTGGTATTGTGTAACGACTCTACCAGGATTTGCCTTCACCCATCTGGTAATCTCCTGGTCATAGAAAATCTTAAAGGGGCCAAAGAATGCAACATCAAGAGGTTGCATACGATGGGTACAGTGGGGAGGCAAACAAACCAAAAGTTCTCCATTTGTTTTAGCATATTCTAGCACGTCTAGATTTTTGTGGTTAGAATGCCCGTCCAAAACCAAGAGAATCTTATCTTCCAAGCTCGGTTTCACATGCTGGCAAAAGTGCTCCAACCACTGCAAGAAAACCTCTCCTGTCATCCAACCTTTCTCCTGAACAAGTCCTAATGTTCCTACAGGCGCGCCATCTAACAATTCATGTTTCCAATTCTTACGTGGGAAGATTAGGGCAGGAGGTACAAAATGTCCTGTAGTTCCCATGCAACACACCACTGTAACATGCTGTCCTCTCTCAGCACTTGTCAAGCATCCTACTTGTTTTTTTCCCCTTGGCAGCAAATATCTTGCTTCGTTTTTGAACTGTTGATAAGGCACTTTCATCAACATTATAAATTCGCGTCATACTGATATTGTTATCAGTTATGACTCTCTCATATGTTTTAAAAAAATTTAAAACTTTTGGCTTATTGAAACCCATAGCACTAGCAGCACTTGTAGGTTCAGGTTTTCTCAGAGAAATATCAGGATTACGTTTACGAAAGCCAATCAGACAGTCTCAGCCTGCCATACGAGTGTATTTATTGAAACGATGTTCTATGTCATTCCTTTCGGCCACTGATATGCAAGACTTCTTACTTCCGTAGCCGTCAATCCAAACATTCGAGATTCTAACAGCTTGATGTGATCAACGAGCTCCCTCTCAAGATTTTTATCAAAAGTGCATTTATAACGTCCTAGACCTTTCTCAGTGCCACGTAAAATTTTGTTTTTCCCATTTGACACTCTTCTTCTGAGAGTTGCATGTGGCACACCATATTGCTTTGCTGCTTTAAGCCATCCCATTCTTTGTTTTCAACAGCCTGTATAGCTCTTTGCATGGAATCTTTACTCCAACTTTGAAAGTTAGTTTTCCTTTTGTATTTCCCAACCATCTGTAAAGAACTTAATATATACATATTTTAGGTCAATTTAATAATTTCAGTTTTTGAAAACATTTAAAATTTTATTTATAAAATTATAAAGCTACTTTTGAAATTATTTCAGTATTCGTAATTAGGCTAATTAATAACATAACACATTATAAACACAGATATTCCATTATATCTGCACCTTTTAATTTGTCCGGGCAAAGTGACATAACTATGTTACTTTATCCTGATCAGTAGTATGTCACTTTAGCCTAACACCATCTGTTGTACATAACTTAAAACATTCCGCCATCATAATTCCACAATCATGTCAATGAAAGTACTGCTGTATTCCTTAATATTTGGTATACTATAATATTCAATACAAAGTCTATTTACAACAAGCGATATGACATAAGAAACAACAAACAAATCTTACCTCAAAAGTCTGAACAATCTCTATTTGGAAATGAACTTCCTACGTAACACACATTGCGTCTTGAATGCTACCATCAATAAAGGTTACATATTGCCAATATAGCAACACAGTACAACCCGGAAATGCAGCGCGACTTGTGAAGTTCCTTAGAAACACTCAGTATGTCAATTTATCCGAGTATGTCAATTTAGGCCAGTTTCCCCTACAAGTTGAGTAAAACTTAAAGTAAGCAAAGTTAAGCTCCGTTCAGTGATCGATACCACACAATTAATAATAATAATAATAATAATAATAATAATAATAATAATAATAATAATAATAACAATAATAATATTATTATTATCATCATCATCATCATCAAAAACTTTTCCTAAACAGGGATTGCCTAGAAGACAAGCAAAATTTTGAATAATACATATTACAGTGATAAATTGTTATAAAAACAATGGAAGAAAGAGAGAGAAGTGAATTGCAGTGCAATGACTTGTCTGAAGTGATTTCTTAACAATGCAATCGAACGTTTCAACGCAAGTAAACAAACTTTGGTAATTACACTGAACAACAAATTTTTACTTTTCGTCTTGTTCCGAAATAAAAATAGGTTAATATTACTAATATGTATTGTACTGAATATAAAATCCAAATTGCCCCATCACGTACCATTTTCTGGAGAAAATGAATTGAATTTTTTTTATGACAAAAATTATTTGTTTTTAATTTTTCACTGATACTAATAAAATTACAACACTCTAGGGATTCAAAATTCCTCATAATACTTTAGAAATGTGTACTGGATACAAAAATGATGTTATATAGTTTACAACACAACAATGAAAATATTTCATGCGTATAATGAGAACTTACATTTAAAATAATTTTCTGGACGACTTCTCTTTATAACTAGACCCGGGACTGTATTTTACAAGGAACCAACAATAGTCTGCAAGCATGCTGGATGATGATCTTCCTTTATATCGCCTTTCCATTTCAGATATTTCTTGATGAAATCTTTCCCCATACTCGTCGCTTACCACTCCAAAGTTAGGAGGAAAGAAATCCAAATAAGAATGTAAAAAGTGTATTTTGAGAGACATATTACAATCCATTTTGTCATATGCACTTAACATGGTTTCCACAACAAGTTCTCTGTCGTTCTCTGCCCTAGAATTTCCAAGGAAATTTAAGCAAACGTCTTTGAAAGCTCACCATGCCATTTTTTTCTGTGACGGAAAGTTTTTCCTCAAACGAAGGATCAACCATAACTTTGTGAATTTGTGGAGCGATGAAAATGCCCTCTTTTAATTTTCCTTCACTCAAACTGGAAAACGCTTCCTTTAAATACTGAAAATCACACTCTTGTTTGTTCATTGCGTAGAAATCAGTTTGAACTGTTATGAAATTTACTTAATAGAAGGGACCAATATCTGTTTATTTATTAGAAGTACAAAAGAACATGCCAACAACCATAAGAAACCGGAAACTCATAAAAAGCATTAGCTTTTGTTTTGGTTTATACCCCCAAACCGCGACACATGTTTCCTGGGGGAGCGCTTATTGAAATGTGAAATCATAGTATATCTTAAAAACCTTACGTGATACGAAGAAAAGAGATGCATTTTCGACTTCAGCGCACATCAAACAATAAGGGACACGTTGCTTTAAGTCGGAGCAAAATTCTTCTTGTTCAGTGATGATGGCAAATGAAAAGCCTTGCAAAAATCAACAAACTGCTTCGAGTTGGATTCTCTTGCTCCGACCATCAAGTCCGTTACTTCTATCTGTTGTAATTGATATTTCTCTTGATAATACGGGATTGTTGGTTCATAGTTGAATTGTTTTTCCTTATTGACATCTTACGGTTGGCTATTGCAAGTCTCGAAACGAACTGTAGGGTCAATTATAAAACCTCTACGATGGTCCTGGAACATGCTGTGCCAATCTAAAATTTTATTTATTTAATGTAGCCTAACCAAACATTACAAACGTATTTTTTATTTATCTAAACAATACTATTCTTAAGGTTAGAACAAAAAAAAAAAAAAGATCGCTCGCTAAACTGCGTAACTTTTCGACTCAGGCTCCTCCGTCTAGACTTGCTGCTATAATCGCTGAAGATGTATTTGGATGCCTCACAGCAGTAGCTACTCTTTACCTCGTTGCACAGCGCATTGCACATTTGCACGGCTATTTGCGCGCGTGCAATTTTGAGCATTTGTGAAGCCTTGTTCTAAACCATGAAAACACGGATTTTTATGATTTGTGATGTGTAGAATGCACTTATTGCAAAAAAAATTTTATGTATCACAATATTTTGGTAAACGTTTCATGTTTCGTAGGACTCTTCATAGTTTTATATATTTTGTACGAGTTTCCCCATCTGTTAGTACTTCTATAACTACCACTGAAACGGGTTTTCCATATATTACAAGTAGATAATAGAAATGTTTTTCAGGAAACACTTGAAGATCTCAAACCACCCATCCACTCTATCATGATATTAAGGTGCTTGAAGGCAAGTGCTCTGAAATGCCAGCAAATATTAAACTAGCAAATGTAGCACGATACAAGTATGCTTCCATTACATAATGGAAAGTGGAGCGATTTTTTTTTCATCCAACAAAACCGTGTCAAATGACAGGAATTGTAACTTTTTGTCAGAAAATACTTGTATTTTATTGTAACGACTACTGAGTCGAATATAAGAAGTATTTTTTATGTTCTATTCAGTAAATATTGATTTAACTAGGTTTTGTGTTCTTCACCTGACATAATTAAGAACATTAAATCTAGACGTTTGAGATGGGCAGAACATGTAGCACGCATGGGTGAATGCAAAATTGCATGTAGAGTGTTAATTGGGAGGCCGGAGGGAAAACGACTTTTGGGGAGGCCGATGCGTAGATGGAAGAATAATATTAAAATGGATTTGAGGGAGGTGGGATATGATGGTAGAGACTGGATTAATCTTGCTTATGATAGGGACCGATGGCCGGCTTATGTGAGGGCGGCAATGAGCCTCCGGATCCCTTAAAAGTCATAGGTCTAAGTAAGTAAGGTCCTGCATTCAGGTTAAGGGTTAGATCATAGATGTCCAATTGTAACTCGTACGAGGTAACCTCTAGCGTAAGCAACCCGCAGCGCATATTCTTTAAGGTCGTTTTTCCTATTTTATATGGAAAGTTATTGACCTTAGCAGAGCATGCTTGACGTGCAGTACCTCTTGTTCTATAGGCGTTTGGACACCCATGGATGATGCTGAAAAAGTGTTAAATATAAAGATTTATTGTATTTCATTTGCCAACATATTGAATGTAGACAAAACTGTTCATTCATAAAGATTCCTTAAGCAATGATGTAAACGTGCTCGAAATGGTTTAGGAACAAAGATAGTTTAACACTGAAATATTTATTTCCTATTTTTATGTTTTACCTATATAAATTTCATATAGTGTGGCGGTCTCTAATTATTATAAGTCATTTTTCCAAAGCAGTGAATGTTATCGAATTGGTTATCAACGAATCAATCGAAACTAATGTTCCGGCGACAGTTCCATTAAAAATTCAATTAGTTTCATTACAAACTTAGTACGTTTTGTACATTGCAGCTTTCAACTAAATTATGACATGTTGATGTGTAAGTTGTCAACGATTTTGTTTTCCATTACGTCAGAGTCTTTATAAGAAATTTGTTTTGGGATTTGTCATTTGTCGTTTCAATGCCATACAGTAGTGTTGTGTTACTGCATACGTCTTGATTTTTTCAATTGTTAAGGAAGTTTGTGTTTATTATGGGCTGAAGAAAGTGAAGAGTCATGTAGAAAAAACGAACATTTCGAACATATTCATTAAGTTTGAGTTTAACTGAGTAATGGCATCGGAGACAGCTAGAACCATTTATACCGTTTACGGGAAGAACGTGGTCGTGGAAAATATCAGCACGAAAATATCTTTCAAAGAAAGCTGTTTCCATATAAATGATTCTCCAGGTTCAGAAAGACCGTCCGACTTCGATGAAGACCGTTTGAATGTTTAATTCACGATGACCCACGCCAATAAATTTGGTAACTGACCAATATAACGGATTATGACCACTCAAGCAGCGTACGTCAACTGAATTCTAAGGAAAGTTTTTAAAATTGTATGTATAGGTATCGTACGTTTTGAAAAGAACGAAATCAGAGTGTTATCAATAAACTTGTGATTCTTTTCTTGCTCGTCATCGTTTAGTTCGACAAAAATATCGATCGTTTTATCCTTTATTGTTACTGGGACGAATAGAAAGGAATGGCTGATCCTTAGAAAAAACTAGTCCCCGAGAAGGAGCTGGTGTTTATAGTTAATTGTGAATGCTCATATTTATATACATTTAATTTATCAATATTTCCCTTCTCGTTCTCGTTGTCGTTTCTGTTCTCGGGTTATTGTGAACCAGCCTTTAATGTTGGCATCTGGTGGGACAACGAAGGCGTCATCTACTGTGAACTGCTCCCGAAGTAAGTACGAGTAACCATCACTGCTAAGATTTACTGCGAATAATTCAGTCACTTGGGGTCGTAATTTAAGACCGGAAAATTGATTTTGCAGCCTGATAACGCCCGTCCATATAAAAGCGGTTCTGATTTTAAAAGGTTTATATAAACATGTGTCCAATTTTCAATGAGTGTAAAGATATCTCTTTGAATGTTACACATAACAAACGTTACAAGTGGGAAGGAGGAAAGAGAAATAACATAAATGATCACATTGATTACTTATGTGTATGATATCAATACATTCCAACAATTCAATGCACTTTTACGCTTTGTTGACATCGGTTCTTTTATTCATCCACCCCCACAGACAAAAGCCGACAGAAATAAGGTTTGAGGATTTTGGTGATCAATATACATGACCACCGCGGCTGATCCATCATAAGATGAATGTGAGATTTAGGCTATGCGTCATCTGACGGCTAAAATGTATAGGGCTCCGTCATGTTGGAAAAACAAACCCATGCTTGTAAGGGAACTACAAACAGATGTTCTCTACACTCATTATGTACCCCAGAAGAACGATACGTACTATTCCTTTGTATGTAGTCAATAGTACGTAGCCATTTGTCATTTCTTGATACCATTCGTAAGGTTTATTATGCGTAACATTCAAATATATATATTTGCACACACATTACAAGTATAGATCTACAGGTATATCGGTCTTGGCCATATGTAATACTGGAGATAATTTCTCGAAATACAAATTTATACTTACAATAATTTTCAGTAAATAAGAAAACGACAAGAATGTTGATTTGCACTAGTCAACTTCATAAAGATACATCAGTTCAACAGCAGGAACGATACATAGCTTAGCAAACTCTCCCTCATTCAACAGTTTCTCTTACTCAGGAGAAGGTTTCGCAACCTCGTAACTCATTTTTGAAGCGTTTTTCTATTTAAAACTTCCAACATTAAGTAAAAATGGATTCCTCTTACTGACTTTTGAAAACGGTTCTTTTCTTTTTGGAATCAATACAAGAAAGTCGAAAGACAGGTTTCTTCGCGATGAGTCTTCTGAAGGACAAATATCACTTAGAATGCCACTGAAGAGATACAGGAGTTGTAATTTGAATCCAAGTGACCAGAGGCCTATCAACTAGTGGTGGTGGCACTGACAGCAACAGTAGTAGATGGTGGGATTTCGTATTGCAATTCGATAATTCTATGCAAACTTTTGTTCGCAAGCAGTGGTCCTCATATTGTGCCTTTCGCTCTTCCACCGACAGTTAAAAGTTTGAATAAGATGTTAATAGTGAAAACATCCCGCTCCCTACGGTCAAATAAATATTTTTAAGAGAAATCATTATCATTATCAGTGTACAATCACACATAACTTCGAAAGGCAGAGTTTCAAGGCTTTCCTGCGTATAAGCCGCGTCACATAATTATTCAGCAGCGCTTTCGAGTGGCTCAGTGTAGTGAATCAGACGCAGTCAAAATTAAAGTGATTGATTAAAGTCATTAACAGTTTTGTATTAGCAAATGCAGTTCTATGTTAGCTGAGGCTTACATCTCTGCTGATGGAGGTGGTCCGTCGCCAACTACCAAAATGGCTCGATAGCTCTTCATGTTCAAATGGAACTAATTAAAATGAAATTTTTCTAACAGTGCCGGGAAGCGCCATTGGGATTCTGTGTTTGAAAAGACGATGAGGTCGAGACTTCGTTCTTCAGGAATTGAAATAATCCTTGCGAAATTGTCGTTGTAGCTGTGCCTAACAATTGGAATCTGGATGTAGAAGTCTGAATTTAAGAAAATACATTAAACTGGAGGACACCTAATAGATTCGCTTGTATTTTAGTGAGTTTATTAATGGACTGAATGTTCAGTTATTATTTAATTAATTATTTCTCTTTAGATGCAGTTCTATATATCTCTTTGTGACATATAGAAATACATTTTGAGGATTGTGACACTTTCTATCATTTTTCGATCCACTACTCAGAGATCATATCCTTGTATAAAATAATCTCATTACTATAACATTTCAGTTTTGTTGTCTTCCTAATTCGTTTCAGAAGTGCTATTTAATTTATTGTGTCGCACAATGTTACATTTCTTGATAATCTTATTTGTACAATCTTTCTTAGTTGAATGACAAATTACACAGCTTGCCTTTAAACTTTGCATTTGTTTTCGTCTCCATTTTCCGCACAGTTTTCGATATATGTATAATTTTATTTGTAAACTTATCATAGTTGGAAGACAGCCCTAGGCCTAATGAAAATAGCGTTTTAAAAAGTTCAAATAACCCATACGTCTTGTTTGAATCCTTCATTCGTTCTTCATTTGTTATATATATATATATATATATATATATATATGGTTTGAAAATTACTGTTGTTTTCGTTGTTGCTTCCTGAGTTGCACACAAATTTCTTGCAGTCCGTCCATATTATATATTGACTACCTGTGTGGGAAAACATGATTGTCTATTACAACTGTTATAGTTGACTTATTTATATTTAGTTTAATGCCGTTATTACTCTCTGTAAATTATCCTTTGTTACAGAGAATGTTTCTTATCACTTTTTCACAGTTGTAAGAATTTCCTATCACTCTCAGCACAAAATTTTTACACGACTTGAGAACTTCTCGACACAAATATTTCCAGTTGTGTTTCTTAAAGTAAAGGTCCAGTTTCGCGGCAGAAAATTAATTTGTGAGTGAAAGTATTTTAATTTCAGCGATCTTCTTGCAACCACGTAACTTACAGGGCTGTAGAACTTGGCCAAGTGAAAGAAAATGTGCGTCACAAAGTTTTACTCGTATTACTTCATCATAAATATTTTACGTGTTGCGTAAAAAAGCAGTTCCTAACAAGTTTCTAAAAACGTTACCGTCCGTACAGGGTGGGCGGAAAGTAACACCTTATTGGAAATCGTCTTGTCATGAAACTTATAGGGTGTTTTCTTTACATTGGCAGAAAGTAATCCATAATGTCACATTGCATAAAAGAGCTCCAAATCAGATAGAAATATGCAATTTGTACGGGATATGTTCGTCAGAAGCTCCATCAGACGGTCACAGTCTTGCGTTGATAGTTGTTAACAGAGTAATGCGGTTTTCACGGACGAATATTTTATTCCTTCTTTATAACATTTCAGAATCGTATAGCGGGTAAGTTTGCCTTCACGAGGGATCTGTCGTATTGACGTTTTCTGACTTTTTGTGAGTATATCCCGTGTCAATTGCACATTTTCTTCTGACCTGGATTCGAAGGACGACCATTTCTGCGAATATCCACCATGGTTCCTGTGTTCATGATTTTATAATGACAATTCTTGATGGTCTTGGGATTCACTATACAGTGAGGCCCGTGCACTTTCCGCCATCATCTCTGTACCTGTACGACGGAACGCAGACTTCGTAATGAGCAGACAAGTGAGTTTTTTCCTGCAGTGCCGTGCGATGCGCCATTTTGGGTCACTTTTTACTACTGTAAAGAAAACAACCTGCAAGTTTCATGACAATATATTAATATATACAAAATTTATTAACGATTTCCAATTCAGAGTTACTTTAGACTACATTTACAATCAGATCTCATGCTTAACTGGGGGAGGTGTGACTACATAAATTCTTGTAACAAAGACAGTAGAGCAGGTTTAGCATGGTAAGATTAGGGGCGTGGAAGGGTAATAAATTGTCAACGAAGAAGAAGAGCGCCTTTGTCAATTGTGCGGAGGAAAGGACTCCTGGAGACATATTTTATTGCAGTTTGTCGAATTGAAACGTATCCGGAGAAAATATGTACCACCCTCGATGCTAAGTCAGAATAGGAGTTCGCTTGCATGTCTTGACCTCATGGGGAATAGAGAATACGAACAAAAGACTGGATTGTTCCACTTGAAAGCGAGACAGATTAGAACTTCAGCTGTTGATATTTGTGATGCGAACTGACGAATGGATAATGGTAACTACTAATTATACAATTTTATGTCTGTTTTCGGTTGGGATATATTACATAATGTGTTTTGTTTGTGCCATTTTCATTTTAATCTGTGTGTTCTTTTGGAGAATGGTTGGATCTAATCATAGGTGAGGGGGTGAAACCTATAAATTAGGACTTGTTTTATCCAGCACGTACGATCGGAAGACCCGTGGATTGGACTTAAGAGAAAATTCTGATAATATAGTACATATATATGTATAATAATGATCAATAAATACATCTCTCTATCTAGAGAGTTACTTTTCGAACACACTGTAGTTCATTTTCTTCAACAGTTATACAGAGGACATACCTAAACGAAATATTTTAATATTCACCGAAATAGGAACTCAACTTTCGTATTTAATATTAATGAGACAAAGGGGTATTTTTAATTCCATGGGTAACAAAGTTCATTTCTATTCGAGTGTAGGTTTTCACGGCCGGCGTCAATAGGATAAAAGTTTATTTCATTTATAAAATATACGATTTGAGTATAGTATAAACGGTTGGAGCGTTTGTCTGCTGACTTGAGCCTGCGTCCATTTGTGTGTTCGATACCCGATTCGGCTGATTACCTGGTTGGGATTTTGCCGAGTGTTTCCGCAACTGTAAAGCGACTTTGAGGAAACCACATGGCGAATCTTCGGCTTCATCTCGTCACATGCTTTCTTGCTGTCAGCAAATCCATCTCCACTTAATAACCGAGTACATCCATGCCGTTATAACTATGCACTTGACAGTTGTTTGCGCTGGGTATAGTTCTCATGAAAAACTGAAGAACGCTGCGCGGTAGCTTTCAGGACCATTTTATTAGATGCTACTGCTGCTACACGGAGCACTGCTGTATTATCGGTTTGCTACATGCTGTGTTACATGGTGCTGCTTTCAAGTGCGTAATTTGTGTCTTAGTGTTGTAAATATAATCTGTAGCGCTGCTCGAAATAAAAAAAGACGACGTTCGGAGGAAGTTAACTGACGGAGTGGAAGTCCTTTGCGTAAAGACAAATAAATATTTTGGCGTCAGAATTAGCGTGATGAACGTCTCAAATGTTCTGTTGTGTAGTGATCATTGATTAGTGATCAATGTGGCAAATTCACATCTGTCGTTACCATCATTATGCAACGCTGTGAGTTGTACAGTTACAGCGCCTTGGGTACAGTAGTTGATAAAGCGTTGTCAAATAACAGGGTATAAAGAAAACGTTACATCAATGCAACTAAATATATACATATATAACTGCTTCTAATATATTTCATTGTGAAAATTATCATTTAGAATTGGAATAAATATTAAGAAATACATTTAGGACTAATCATAAGTCCGTGAAACATTTTAAAAATTCATAACTACTAAACTACAAAACGAATAACATATTACTTTACACTAGAATAAAGAGAAATTACGCAAGTTTTGTTACATACCTCACAGATTCTAAATGTTTCCACCTTTCCTAATACAGCATACATCCATGCTAATCCATCTCGCCCCATACACGCTCCAGCGTGTCACTGTTGACCAGAGCCACCACAGCTGTAATCCGGTGCCGAAGTTCCTGGAGATCAACGGTGAGCGGAGGCACATAGACAGTATCCTTCACAAACCTTCACAAGAAAAGTCACAGGCAGTTAAATCCGGTGATCGTGGTGGCCACTTCATTAACGCGTCATCTTCTCGTCCTGTGTGGCAAATGTTGATTAAGATATTCTGGCACATTGTTGTGATAGTGACAGGGAGATCCAAATTCCTTAGAGATGTAATCATTGTTGTCGTCATTCAGCTGAGGCATCAGCCAGTTTTGTAATATGTCGAAATAAATCATCCCAGTGCCGGTGGACTCTACAAAGAAAAATGTCACATACGTTTTTTCTTTAGAAATCACAGAAGAAATTCACCTTAGGTGAGTCTCATACGTGCTCTATAACTGCGCGGGAAATTTCAGTTCCCCATATACGCACATTGTGCTGATTCACCTTTCCGGAGAGATGAAAAGTTGCTTCGTCGCGATGAGCAAGTCAGCGAAACCGTCTACTTCAAATCTTTGACGAGGTCCTTAGCCTACATATTCCAAGATACAAAACGATTGCTCACGTTTAGTAAACGTCATTTTGCCATTATTGATAATTGCTGCCGTCTAGCGATAAGTCATGGCAACTAAGAGCTGGGTTTTCTTATTCAAAAAACTTGAGTTTCTCTCTCTATCGGCATGTCAATTACCATGATATGTTGCGCACTTTATTTGTTATTAAACTTTAAAATATTTCTCGGACTTTTGAATAAATCTGTATATTAAATTATAAACCAAAGAACCGGAAACTTAAAGTCATTTCGCCGATGGACAGATCGATTTTTGTAGACGCAGAACTGGCATTGTTTACTCAGAACTGCAACGGAAAGAAGAATAATTTAGAAATATGTTAATTTCCGTTCATGTAGTATGATCTTGCTTCATTTTGACATAATAACTTCTTATAATTCGGTCTGCCGGTAGGAATGTAAGCTAGAAAAGTAGAACGTAACTAAATTGGGTAGGAGTTTGAAGCGTTCGTATGATAGGAAGTTCCTGATGGATTTCGTTGTGGACCATATCCCTAACTACGCAACTAGATGTGCTGTGTGGAATAGGTGTCGCGCACGGGGTGGGGAGGGCGCGCGGATAGTTGGAGTACACATTCAACTTCGAGAAGACGCTGTGATTACACGACTTGTACGATTTAGACGCAATAAACGGCACACGTTTGCTATATAAACACACTTTATTTAACAAGTAATAATATTTAATCAGAAGTTTTGATGTGCGTGTTGTGAGCGTGTAAACAAATGTTAGTCGAAAATTAGCGTAACACCGCATTATAATTATTACCGATTTACCCAAATTTAATTTAGGAAATTGCTCACACTAATAGAGCAGATCAAGAAACGCAGGAAAAATCCGCTATAATTGAGATTGAACGGACGAGAAAGTGCAGGAGACACCAGAAAGTCGAGCGCGCGGAGGCCGCTCAGCTGGGTTCGAGCACTGCTGGCCCTTCTATTGCTCACATGTCCAACGATTATGTACGTCCAAATGGTTTGATCACCAGAGAAGATCTTACGGCGAATCCCAAATGTTTAATTTAACTTATAATTTGTCTTCAACACTAATAACCATAATAAAAACGCGTAATCTGAGAAGTTAGCTGTTGTTTAACGTTATCACGCTAAGACGCCCTTGGCCGCCTACACGTTTTTTTTTCACATGGATATAACAGAACCGATGAAATTCGGTATTTTGAAACACCGCATGTTAGCCCCCGCATAGCTCAGTTGGCTAAAGCGCTTGCCTACCGATCCGAAGTTGCGCTCGGGCGCAGATTTGTCTCCCGCTTGAGCTGATTACCTGTTTGGGTTTTTTTTCCGAGATTTTCCTGACAAATATCAGATAATCTATGGCGAATCCTGGACCTCATGTCACCAAAATATCATCAAAGTCTAGTATATACAGTCACGAAGCTCTATACATAGGAAATATGCATCCATAGATAGTTGCTAACCATTAGAATCGTTACTATCGCCTCATCACAGACAATGCGAAAAATACGGGCAAAGTATATTGCTCCTAGTACCCTCAACAACTCAAGCTTCGTGACTGTATGTACTAGACTGTGATATCATCTCGCTATTACCAATCCCATCGACGCTAAATAACCTCGTTTTTGGTACAGTTTCGTTAAATGAGAAAGTAAAAATAGTGCTGCATGTTCTTAAACCTTTAATTGGCAAAACTTCATTTCTCATACTAGTTTATTAAACCGTGTCGGACTGTAAAGAAAACAACTATCATAATCTCCATATTTTATATGTTGTACAATATTATGGAATTGTGAAATTTTGGCTAAATTCTTTTCTATTCTATTAAAATTATAGCATAGCCTGTTAACCTGTTGTATCCAACAGGATACTTTGTGAATTTAAGGGTTAATGATGTTACAGAATGAAGCCATCATTGCACGCTTATATCGATTAGACATAGTGCATGAATTAAATTCCAGTATAACATAGATAAAATCCGGAATCTTCTCTCAAGTACTGTATATTTCTATCATTGGTTATTTTGTGATTTAATGTAAAAGACTTGGGTATTTTCTAGTGATGTGTGACACATATATGTAATAGATATAATGCAACAGAGCATTTAATCTTATTCATTAAAACGGATAACTTATTGACAGAGGAAAACAATTGTAAATAAATATAGGGAGGCTTATAATAAAGTAATTAAATGAATAAATATTTTAGTAAATACATACATAATATCGCCGCTGCGCCTCCAAAACCGGCTATGTGTTTTTAAAAAGATTTTGCAGGAGAAAGAAACAAGCATTGTCACTTTTAATTTTCATGATTTTCAAAGCTGCTTTCGGTTAAAATTTAATCATTTCTCTTGTAATGATTGAAATTACATCCGGAGTAGTTTTGAAAAGGAAGGGAATTAAAAGTGACAATGCATTTTTTCTTTCTCCTGCAAAATCTCTTTTTAAATACGCATAGCGGAATTTTGGAGGCACAGGGACGATATATAGTTTGTAATTTAAAGCTCAAGAAATAATTTCCTATTCTTTACAACAAATTGTAATGATATTCAGTCCTCGCAAATAATGTTTGATGTGTTATTTTAACCTAATTTACCTGACTGATTTACTATCCTTGTCTCCAAGCCGTCAATTCCAGGGAAATTCTGTAATTCGCTCGGTCATATTATACTGAATTTGGACAAAATTCGTTCAAAATTGTACACAGACTGAGAGAGATGGCCTTTAAATACGTTACAAATATTAGCTTAGCCCATAAAGTACAGGGGCAGATTATATTGTGATTTCTTCCCCATAAATTGGGAATACAGCTCTAATTCATTGTAACGTTGCTGATGAATCATCCCTCCTTAACTGTGACACGAGATAGTGTATCAACTAAATTTGTAATATGAAAACAACATGAATATTCATCTACAAACTCATTATGAAACTGTGCTCCTAGGCAGGTCATCTACTTTGTCAATTAAATTGGCTTGTAATGGAGAGAACACGTGTGTGTGTGTGTGTGTGTGTGTCTACTTGACGTTCCATAGATTCGAAAATCCGTGTACAAATACTCGCACCTCGCCCCCTGAGTGCGGTTCAAATGCAGCAGTGCACGGCATCTTGAGAGAACGGTAGCACAAGACGACAAGTACAATTAATTAAGTTGTCAAGTGAGAAGCCTACTGAGCCCTGCTGGATCTTCCCTCTCTCTTCTCTGCCTCCCATCCTATTCCTTCTCTCTCATCCTGCAAATTTTGTCTCTTGAGACAAAATTCCTTCGAAATGCTTGCCATTCAGGACGGAATTTTAAACCAAAGAGAGTAGAGTAAAACAGAGAGAGAGAGAGAGAGAGAGAGAGTGCTGGAAGGCAGGAATATAGAGAAAGAAAGAAATTCCACAACTTTCGAAATAATAACCGTACAACCGTCTCTTTTCTGAAATAAGGATGAAGGCTTTGATATTAGAGACATTTCACACCCTGGTCGAACGCTAAACGTTAACGATACGTTGACGTCAGTAATGACGTATGTTAACGTTCGTAAAGTCCAACACTGTGGAGTAACGGTTAGCCTTCTTGACCATGAAACAAGTGGACCCGGGTTCAAATCCTGGTCAGGAACAAGTTACCTGGTTGGATTTTTCGGAGGTTTTCCCTCAACTACTCGAAGCAGAATTGTTGGTTAACTTTCGGCGTTTGACCTCGGACTCATTTCATTTTAATCATTTCATTAATAATCTTAATAGTTGCATGTTGATCAGGAGGACATGGTGGTTCCAGGATCCACCTACAGATGGAATCTGCCTGCGGGAGCTGCATATACCCAGAGAAAACGCAGAGGCTTAATTGTAAGTGGGCTGCGGCTGACTGGGGCAGTGTAGCTCCCTCGGATAGATGGCGCCTTGGTGAGTCGTGGACTTCTGGTTAAGGATACAGCAGATTCAGGCACATGAATTGAGAACAGATGCCATCGATCTGAAGAAGCTGCAGAATAACATCACAGGCAGGCGGAGGAACGGTCACCAGTAAGAACTGGATGCTGTGGCTGAATCAATACGATTGCACCATGCAGTGAATCACGCACTGGAAGGGCGATCCTAAGTGGATTTCAACAAACATTTCAAAATGAGGTTGCACAATAAGCCTAAGGCTACGGTGCTTGCCTGCGGGTCCTCCTCCGAAGGAAAAAAAAAAGTTCGTAAAATTTCGGAAAGATTCATTATACAATATTTCCCGCTCCTTTAACATTTATCATGTTGTTGCTTCTATGACAGTCCATAGCGCTGTATTTTTTTAAATTGATAGTCTAATGTCGAATGAAGGCATAGAAAAAAATTCGAGATGGATATCTGTTTTGAAATGTAAGAAAAAATAGTATCTTCGATGTATCTGTTCACAATAGACATATCTTAAAATTTGATAAGCGGTACACTTTTTTTGTTTTTTACGTTAAATGCTGTCTATAAGAATATAAATATAAAGTATAAGTAGCACTATACCTCTGATTGAAGTTCTGGCTGATATGTATATCTATTATCAGGCAGTACATCTCACTTGATGATATGTGTCAGAGGAAGAACAATAATTGTTTGTATGCATCCGAAGTCTGATTAGAGGAATATGTAACTAATCGGCGATGTATAGTATATTGGAGGGAAAAAGGAACTGGCCACCCTACCCTATTATCTCTTGGCCTAGTTGCCTAATGAGTGATGCCTTATTGGTGTTACTTATGAGGTACAAACCTCTCTTCGGACAGTTGACAGAACAACAAAAGCAGCATTAAATAAATATAAAAAGTAAAGTATATATTGTTAATCACGATCAGCCAATTAATCTATTTAAATCATGTTATAAACAAGATTGGTGCCCATCAAATCAAAAACAATTTCAATGCTCTCTGTCCACATCTGAACTGTCGCACTCTGAATTTACCACAAATCGTTCAATGACTTTGTCGCTTCCCATGTACTCCATACACGAAGAAATCGAAGTCATATGCAGAAGGACTTATCTATAACAGGCATTCGGACGGAGCGATAGAATGGTTCAGGTGAACCGCAGAGAAAAATTATGTGATGCGAGGAGTTCTTCTGCACTACCAGAATACCACCTATTCTTTCTACTCCTATTGTAGTATTAGAAAAAAATGTGGTCTTAACTTGAGACATCTCAAATTACATTCATTTTAATGTGAAGTTGAATAATACTAATTCAAAATAAATATATTTTTGCTTTTACTTCTCTCTCGCTAGGCTAAATATTTGCCACTTCTTTAAATAAATCAATTTTGACATTGTTTGCCTCAGCGCGCAGAGCTGAGAAGCCCTGGGCTCGATTCCGGGTGCCGGAACGAATTTTTCTCCAATAATAAGTATTGTTGACCTAATATTTTTAAATTATGGACACTATTTGCATCCGCCGCCTTGGTTCTGTGGATAGTGTATGATCTTCCAATCCTACAGTCCGTCTTTCGATTCCCAGCTTGGACAATGGAAAAGATTCATCTTCCGTCAACGGAAGTGGATGTTCGACTCTTGTCATGTGCTGTCCTGTGTTTTCTGAGTGGTGGTCCTGAACCGTACTGATCATATAACCAACGTGTGCCTGTCTATAGATTTAGGCCTATAGGATTCTTCAAAAGTCACGAAAGATTAGCTTATTATATTTTCATAGAATCATTTGAAATGAGATTGCGCTATGTAGAAAGTTGGGCCTACTGTTCGCTTGATCATAAATTGAAGAGATGAGATTAATAGAGTAATATAGAATAATATAGGCACACAGACAACATTTTTGTAGGAGAGCGTGTTAAAGGTTTAGGGTGCTATTCATAGACATTTCGCTAGCCCGCACTACGAGCGTGCTAAACAGGATTCATATCATATCATATCGCTAACACTGATTTATGAATACGAAAAACGTTAGTTCGCTGATCATCCACCGAAAGCCCGCGCTAAGAATGTCTATGAATAGGGTCCTTAGAGTCCAGTGCTATTAGGTGCGATATCAATATTTGTTCGGCGTATACTTACGTCATTTGTTGAGTAATTTGTATAATATTTTAATAGTAGCTTCTCCATTATGTGTAGGCCTAAGAAATGAACTCGCACAAAACCATTTTTTGTTATACGAGTAAGTGTGGCTTTGGACTATCTCATTATCACCCCTTCAATTAAGTAATGAAATTTTGGAAGAATTAAATGTCCAGAAAAATACAAACCTACAGGGAGACGAAAAAAAAAGGACGCTTCGGAAAAAGATGGAGGGAACAGACTTAAGATGTCGGAATGGGAGTAAGATCTGAACCTTGATGATTACCATGATGATAATGATGATGATGACGACAACGGCGACGACGAAGAAGATGTAAATAGAGGCAGAAAAATTACATCTGCAAAATTTATCACATTGTAAAAAGAATAATAAACTTTGTCGAAACGTAGCTGAAGTATTCACATACATTGATAATATTCACAGATATAATAATGTTCGAAATATTCATCAGAAATTTTCCGCCCAATATAAATAATTATTCATAGACATGTCGCACAAAATAGTTTCAGGGAGTCGGCATTGGAAAACGAAACATACAACTGTGTTTTGATAGAGATTTCACGACAAATACAGAAATAAGTCAAATTAGACTAGATATTACAGTTAATGAGAAGTAAATAAAACTATATTAATTAATGGTAATGCAGTACCAAACACAACGTTCAAACAACTTATTCAGTATAGTTAATATGTACCCAGTACTACTATCGCAAGAAATAAAACAGCGAGAATTGTAACAAAGTTATTTCATATAACTCTTCAAATATCAAATAGGTATATAGATGAAGGGCCTTTATGAGCGAACAAACAGAAGCCACAGATATTCACAACGTACGAATTTACAAGGTATTGAATTTATTCAATAGGTCAAATGGTTTTTTTCTTTCTTTAAACAGACATACTTTTAAACTGAAATCAATTAAGAAAATTCTGTTGAAGAGAAAAGTTTCTTAATAGTCTAGAGAATGTGTGTTCTAAATTTCATGCATGTATCTTTAACAGTTCAGAAATTATATTCATTTTCGTCTGGCAATGCAGCAAAAAAATGAAGTTCCGAAAACAGCAATCAAAGGGGGGTGTGATTTAAAAATGCAGAGCGCAGGAAGTTTAAAAATGGTGTCTCAACATCCGATAAAGGCACAACTACCCACAAAATGTTATACAATATATTCCACACATATCACAGAATATTTAGAAGATTTTTTTTTAAATCTACTCATTTTTTCACCCAAAACTACCGTCCTCTCCTCTTAATCATTGACATTTGCTTACATACAAAATATTCTGTCTTGTTCAGTCAAGACTATTAAAAAGTCAACCCCATGAAAGGCTGGACACATGAAATTTGAGGTAAAAGATGGCGGTTTCCACTTGTTGATTCAAAGGGGGTCCTTGTAATTTGAGAAATAAAACAAATCATCTATAAGTGTCTGTAGGAGTTTATTTTCTTTTGAACTTGTGTAGTGTTCATCAATTTGCTAGCCTGAATGTGCCTGTGTAAGTAATTTGTTTTGTTTTCAATCCCTCTCAAAGTCCTGTTCAGTTGATTGTTTTCTTCAGTCGGTGAAGTGTTCATTTTGCGGTAGAACTGTTGAGCGCAGCTTCCATCTCCGACAGGCTTGATACAGGGCAATTCAAAACCTTGACTAGGCGTAGCTCAGGCGTGTACTGTCCAAAGCAACACGTAGCGCCGAATCACTGCTGGATGCAGCCCGCAACACTTCATTCTAAATTTCAGGAGTGGGGATGGAGAGGTTGCTGATAAAATCACAAAGTGTAGCAGTGGTGGATTACTTAATTTAGCTGTTACCAGTAACTGTTTATTTATCGAATTATCAACATAAATAATATATAGATGTACAGAAAATTATTCTTGAAATATTGCCCTACAGTTACTTTTTAAATACAACATAATCAATATTACTTTGAAAATTAATATAATACATGTTCCTCTCTTCTGTGAGCCAATGTATAATGCTTCTTATGTAGCATTTGATATACTAATGAACTGTTACTGTATTAACTAATTATTGATTTCGTCGTTCCTGTATCAATTCAATCAATAATAATTCATTATAAAAAGTTGGTTTATACATGTTTTTAATAAGTATATTGGTTTTGAAAAGCCACATACAACCTCGCGGCAAATGAGGCATTTAATATTTATTTTATATTCGGAAACTAAAATTTCTTTCCATTCCGAATGACAGTTTCTATTGTCCACAATCGACACGAAATAACACGACTTCTATACAGACATTTAAAAATACAAGCGCCACTGATACTATTGTTCCACTGTCATGCATGGGGTAGTGGAAGCGTTTGAGGGGGAAAGAATTGGGCTACATCTCACAGTGCTCGATGATCGCAACTTACTTTAGCATCACAACTCTCTAAAGGATATGCCCGGCGTAGCCTATCAAGAAAGCAAATGCCAGGAAAGTAAATGGTTACGTTATTTATTTACGTTGACATTTCTGAAACCTTAAAACGTTGGACAATGCATTGCTTTCGATTTCTTAGAGTCTCTAATTAAAAATTAACCAAATTGTTCATCGAATGATCTTGAAAATTATACAGACAACTATTCGAATTACCTTTCAGAAATGTGGGATCAAGCTAGGCTGACGGAGAACACGAGGAACGTATGTCAAGCGATCCACTCGGCATTCAATGCTCAGCTTTATAAATCTCAACTGAACTTTTTGTATTTTGTCTATATTTTAAAACAGTTTCTCACTCAAACTTAGATAAAAGCTGCTAAACATTCACGAGGTGAAAAATTTCGTACAGAATTGCGTAAACGTTAGCTAACAGTGGTACTAAGGGTGGGACAATACAGCTGTGGAACACTACGTAGAATTGAGCTGTTCAAATAGTCCAATAATATGACTAGGGAAACGAGCGAATTTTAATTTAGTATTAAAAAAAATAATAAAGTTAAAGACAAAGTTCAGAAGTTAATAATTATATTTTAGGAACGGGAAACAAAAATAAAACACACTAATATGCTAGTTGTAAGTCTGAGAAAATTGGGAAGAAAATATTGTTGTTTCGTGTAAAATGTTCCAAAATATGTCTTGAAATATTTTGTGCGTATTCCTCAAATTACAGGGAAACTTTCAAGAATTTTTACTCAAATGATATGTGGGATTAAAGGATTCTATTAAATATTCCTCAAATTGTGTACACCGGACGGGCCAAATCGGCCTAGAGGATGGCGAGAGGATAAGGCCCCCGCCGTTACAGATAATCGCCACTTAATTATAGGAGGATGTCAGTCTTTACTGCCAGTTGCCTCAGCCCCCAATGAAATGCTTCTAGTAGTAATTTCTGTTAGAGGATAAGTAGTTCCCAGGACCATAGTGTGGCTGGAAGGATTATATATAAAATTTATTTGTCATCAACATTAGTATTAGTTATGGTATACCACTACATTTCTGTTTACTGGTTTCATCATAACTTTATTACATTTACGTAAAATAAGTATGTTTAACTAATAACTCTTCTACTCCCACTATTAACTTAACTCCAGTCAATTTCTCTTTATTGATCTTAAATGTCCACCATCTGTTTGTTCCACACTTACGTTATTTCCAGCATTCTCATCTTACTAACATAAATGTATATGTATATATATATATATATATATATATATATATATATATATAATTCCGTCTTTCTACGTTCCATCTTACTCGTACAAATTTACAGTATATTATTCTGTTGATCACTATTACTTTATCAAAATAAATTTTAACTGACTACCCTATTTAAAATCACTCTACTAACATTATCTATTTAACACTTAACACTGCACAAGTTTTTACTAATTTGGATCTTTTTTATTCCTAATATACATCATTATAATAATAATCTTGTTAAAACTTGACATGAGTATTTAGTTCACTTTAGTTTACCCGTAATCATCCATTTCTTAACCTCAAGCAGCACTCAGAATAAACTATCAAAATTTATAATTACTCTCACTAATATTATCTTTCATAAACTTCACTACATCACTTTCTAAAATGTCCTTCTTTACAATAAACTTTTATCGGTAACTATATTTATTAACTAGCCACTGTTTTAATTTCCCAACATCTTTTTCAATTCTGTAACTAGGCTGGAAGGTTTAGATAAATGGAATAATCCATCTCCATCGGGAATTGAATTCGCAACCTTCCGGCTTGTAGCATTATTCTACCTGCGACGCTATCGCTCCCGCACTACTACTTCTACTACTACTACTACTACTACTACTACTACTACTACTACTACTACTACTATTACAATATTACTAATAATAACATTAAGAATATAGACTGTATTTTATTCCGCTAATTGGACTAAGAGACCTGTCTCATGATCTTAGGCTGCATTTGATCGTGGATTTGAGTCCCGCTTAAATTGATTATAAGGTTGAGATTTTTAGAGTTTCTTTTTTTGGTAACACTGAAGCGAACGACAGGTAATTTCATAGAGACTTTTCCATCTCATCTCGCCAAAACACTAACTTTCCGTCACTTTTTAGTTGGCTATTATTCAAATCTTTTTCAACTGTTATGGTTATGTAGCGTCTGAGTGAGTTGAAGGTGATGATGCTAGCGAAATGAGTCCAGAGTCCAGCGCCGAAAGTTACCCAGCATTTGATCTTGATTGATTGAGGGAAAACCCCGGAAAAACCCCCAACCAAGTAAGTTGTTCCAACCAGGATTTGAACACGGGCCCGTTAGTTTCACAGTCAGATGTGCTAACCGTTACTCCACAGCAGTGGAGAAATTGCTGTCATCAATTTCGCCTTTCCTAGGTAACATCGCAATTGATATAGCGTCGTTCCGTGACTTCGCAAGATTACACTTAATTACAGATTGACGAAAGTGCGGAAATTATCAACAGTTGTTGAAACATTCGTAAGTTACTAATCACCATTTACCAACTATATGTTACCTCGTTCTTGTAAAGCACTTAGGCTATATATATATATAATGAAAGTAATGAGGAAAGTTAGAGATTAAAACTTATGTATTATTTTAATTCCAGAAGATAATATGCGTTGGTTTAGAAGATTGCTTAAAATATTATGCACGGAAAAATTAAATTCAGAATATTTTATAGTAAAAATGTAGGCTACATTTACTATGAATTCTTGAAACGTGAACATGTCATTCAGCGATCACGTGAACATTCAAAATGAGCAACGGTTACGTAAAGAACAACCTATTCTATTGGTTCTTCAGTGATAATGTCGATTGTTGAAATCGATCCCAAACAAGAATCGATTACGTCATGTTGCCGAGGCAATAAGTTTTGTTTACATTGTATGTCATGTAGTTTGGTTGCTATTGCTTATTTTCTAAGTTGATGTTGCAGTGCTGTTCTCTTCCTTATAGTTTCAACGGCGGAAAGCGCATCAGAATACTTTGTAGTAAACTTATTTTTCTATTCGATTCAATTCTCATTGTTTCATTACTGCGTTACTTCTGTCTTGTGATTGGTTGAACCCTCTGTTTAGACGTAAACTCATGTATAAAAACTTGCGAAGATTGTAAGTTTACAAGAGTACGATTAATAACTTAAAATATACTGCATTTAGTTCAGTAGACCAATATGGACCACATTTCTTGTAGTAAACTTAATGTAGTGCTGTTTCTGATTAATACTTGATCACTATTTCTTTATCCTTCCATCACATATAATTACGACGACTGTATGCTTTTAATCGCGTGTTACATGTTACAAGCTTATAAATACAATAAGTGGGATTTCGAAACTGTTTATTACCAACAATTCTTCCACGAATTTTTGTCAAATGATGCAGATTACCTAATTATTATCTTGTGTATTGCCAGCACCTGGATATGAAAATTTTATTCGTTACTCAAAATTGTAGCCCACTGTCTGTAACATGGTTAGGTAGACGAGTAGACGGATTATTGACAAATTGACCCACTGTCTGTGAAAAGGTTGGGTAAGATTTCGTGAGGAGATAGGTTAGTGAAAAGTATCCCACTTTCAGTCACAAATAACCGCCACTTATTCAGTAACAAGTATCTCCATTGTCAATTACAAGTAACGCCACTTTGTTAGTGATAACTATCCCCACTGTCAGGTACAATAACCGTCACTTTGTCAATGATGATTATCCCCACTGTCAGATACAATTAACCGCCACTTTTCAGTGACGAGTATCCCCACTATAAAGTACAATAACCGCAACTTCGTCAGTGAGAAGTATAACTCACTGACAGGTACAAGTACCACCATTTTGTCAGTGACAAGTATCCCCACTCTCAGTTACAAGTAACCGCCACTTCGTCAGTGACAAATATCCTCACTGTCAGGTACAATAATCGCTACTTCGTCAGTGAGAAGTATAATCCACTGACAGGTACAAGTAGCCACCACTTTCTCATTGACAAAGATCTCCATTGTCAGTTACAGGTAACCGCAACTCTGTCAGTGACAAGCATCTCCACTATCAGTTACAAGTAGCCACCACTTTGTCAGTGACAAGTATCCCCACTGTCAGTTACAAGTTACCGCCACTTTATCAGTGACAAGTATCCCCACTGTCAGGTACAATAATTGCCACTTCATCAGTGAGAAGTATAATCCACTGTCAGACACAAGTAGCCACCACTTTCTCATTGACAAGTATCTCCATTGTCAGTTACAAGTAACTGCAACTTTATCAGTGACAAGCATCTCCACTATCAGTTACAAGTAGCCACCACTTTGTCAGTGATAAGTATCCCACTGTCACTTACAAGTTACCGCCACTTTATCAGTGACAAGTATCCCCAATGTCAGGTACAATAATTGCCACTTCATCAGTAAGAAGTATAATCCACTGTCAGACACAAGTAGCCACCACTTTCTCATTGACAAGTATCTCCATTGTCAGTTACAAGTAACTGCAACTTTGCCAGTGACAAGTATCCCTACTGTCAGTTCAGTTACAAGTAACCATCACTTTGTCAGTGACAAATAGTTCCACAGTCTGTGACAAAGTTACGTAGGAATTAAATCTCGTGACTGATAAAGTGATATTTTGTTCCGTCTCTTTACTTTTCATATATTTACAACAGATATCCAGAAGCATATGTTATTTTATGTACAAATGACTATTCAACAGGCGTTCTTTGTAGCCTACGTTTTATTTGCAGATAACTTATTTAAGAAAGACATCCACTAGAAGTGGGTGGAGTGAGATCACGGCTGTCACAGAAGAAACATCTCTTATTTTCACATATGTCCTTTTGTTCAGGGCTCGTTATTTTATAATGTGGCCTTTGAAGAGGTGCAACCATTCTGAACTTTTACATGAAAGAATTCTACACATATCATATCAACGTTAGTTATTTTGTTTTGAGATCGATTTATGAACGAAGCCTACATTAGCTTCAACATAATTGGCATCGGAATAGCATTGATGTATGACGATATGATCGTGCTTGTAAAACATCGTCTCTTAGTATGTCTAATGAGACGAACAAGCAAAAATTGGAAGGGAATATATCATAATTTATTCAAGTTATAAAAGGATGAAAACATAAAAGCAGTGCCTAGTAAACTGGCAGAAGCTAGTACAGGAATAGTCCTGTGAAATAATGTTGCAGGAATTAAAAAAAAAAAGTATGGTTTATTGGTCTGCCGGAATTTTGTCCCGCAGGAGTTCTTTTACATGCCAGCAAATCTACTGACAGGAACCATTTAAACACACTTAAATGCCATCGACCTGGGCCGCGATCGAACCCGCAACCTCGAGCACAGAAGGCCAGCGCTATACCGACTACGATACGGAGGCCGACTGGAGGAGTTATGTTTAATTTTATCTTATTATTTAAAACTTTCGAATTATACGTACCCTAAAGTACAAAATAATAATACACTCAGGGACAAAAAAAAACCGGACACTTCTATATTTGCTTGTATTTTGTTGCCAATTATTTCAAAATGAAACAAAACCCATTTAAACAAAATAATGTTTCATTTAGCACCTTATACAACATTTGAAAAAAATCTCTGATGAGAAAATTTACAAAAAATTACAAAGGGCGTATAACTATGGCATCGTTTGGTCTAACTGTTTTTTCATTTTATGGTGCCTTAAACATTAAAAACTCTTTTTAGTAACGGGTATTACCCCCTCTGGCTTGCATAACTGCATCCATACGTCTTGGCATGCTCTCAATTTGGTTAGCAATGTCTTCTTGAGGAATAAGTTCCCATTCTTCGCCAAGTGCTCGCCTCAACTCTTGTAACGATTCTGGTCTCGGTCGTCTATTCTTAAAACTCCGTCCCAGCATGTCCCACCCGTGTTCAATTGGGTTCATGTCTGGACTCCTTGCTGGGCATGGAAGAACATGGATTCCCACTTCTTGGAGATAATCTCCGACCGCATGGGCAATATGCGGCCGTGCATTATTATGCATTAAAACAAAATTATCGCCTATAAATTGGCCAAATGGCACAACATGATCAGCCAAACATTCATTTATATACCTATCAGCTGTTAGTCTTCCATTTTCAACAAAAACCAACTCTGTACGAGCATCCGTACACACTCCTGCCCAAACCATCACTCCACCACCTCCATACGGCACATTTTCGGAAATGCAACACTGTGAAAATCGTTCTCCCCTCCTTCTCCAAACTCTTTCACGTCCATCATGTGGGCACAGATTGAAACGGGACTCATCAATGAACAGAACACAGCTCCACTGTCCATTTCTCCAATCCCTGTGATCATTTGCAAAACGCAGTCGTTCAATTCGATGCATCCTGAGAAGTCTGGGACCAGTTGCAGGTCTACTTGATATCAGTCCACTTGCTTTCAACCTCCTTCTAACTGTTTTGGCCGAAATTGGGCGTCCATGCATGCTAACAAATTGCTGGGCTACACCAGTAGCTGGCAGGTTGCGCTCCCTAAGAACTCTCAACACCATATACCTGTCTTCATTTGGATTTGTAGCTCTTGGACGACCCGAACCTGGTGTTCTGGTATATTCTAGGGTGTCTCTATACCGTTTTATGGCATCATGGGTTGTGCTTCTAGCCATATTCGTAACATTTGCAATGTAACGTACACTGCGTCCATCATCGTAAAGGGCTACAGCTCGAGCCACATCTTCAGGTCGCGTCTTGTTTTAAGACAAATGTTACAACCCCACATAAACTCAGAAAATGTAAAAATAAATAAATAACGAATGATAACGATAATGAAGCACAAAATGGTTGAGACAAAATTGTTATAGCTGAGACTCCGAAAGCAAAATTGGAATATTTGGTTGCAATGGCTTGTTTATAAAACAAAAAAAAAACAATCAACAATGTATACACATCTCCATAACAACAGATGGCTACCATAATATTGTATGAGAAGATAATGTTTTGCAAAATACCAGCAAATATTAAAGTGTCCGCTTTTTTTGTCCCTGAGTGTATATGAAAAAACTTAAAAATCTGTAGACCAATAATTAATTATATGAATCAATAATTAAATTAAAGTTAATCAGTCTTCAGTAAAAGTTACTTAACACAGGAAGACTGTTTAAGATGCATAATTGATAAACAATAGAGATAATAATAAAATGTTAATACATTAGGTTAACATTTGAAATATTAAGAAGTAGGCTATCTAATATTAGTTTCAAATTCAAGACCTTAACGCCTCAAAATAAATAAAGTAACAATAAAAAATTCCATCGCTATGGACTAACGGTTAGCATGTCTGACCGTGGAACGAGTGGGTCCGAGTGGAAATTCTGATTGGGACAAGTTACCCGGTTGAGGTTTTTCTGGGGTTTTCCCTTAACCCATTAAGTATATATGCTGGGTAACTTTCGACTCTGGAATCATTTTGCTGGTATTATCACCTTCATTTCACTCAGACGCTAGACAACCATCGCATTACGTTAAAGCGTCTTAAAATAAACCACTTAAAAATAAAATAAAAATGAAAATTAACATTTCAACAAAAATATTGGAACAGATTTTCTGTAGGACGTCAAAAAATCTTGGAATTTTTCTCACATTAATGTCTCACTGGGTAGCACCCATTTCATTACCATATTAACGTCCGGAAAAGTAATTGGTTTGTTACCTCAATTTCTTCTACGTTTAATTTCATTGAGATAAAACAGTACATCCAGAATTAATAAACAGTCCGAGATGGGCTTAGGATTTTTTATTCTCTCTCTCATGTATGCCCCCTTCCTCGAACATATACTGTATACACATACAAAATACGAAATAGTGAAAATTCAAACTGAACTTGTAGGAGTACATATAGGCCTAGTTGTTTGGAATGTTGCCAAGGGAATTTCGGGGCGAGGACATTTTTGATGTATTTCTGTACTTTCTTCTTCAACTTTTCTTCTCTTCTCCTTTCCCATTTCTTGTCCTTATCCCTCATCTTCCAGTACAGCGAAATGGGGACTAGATTGTGTGATCTGGCCAACATCCAGCAATAATAATAATAAGCTGCTAGCGCCATCTTCTTTTCAGTTGCTGGACAGACCAGAATTTCTTCTCAAGTTGCGTTCTTTACTTCAGTTTTCCTATTTTATACTCTCGTTCACATTTGTATGATTCAGGTCTTTTCACGTCCCTTTGTGTGCTCGGCAGAATTCGCGTCGTTAACGTAAGAAACTACCTTAATGAAATAAAATTACGTTTTGTGCTCTCTGCGGGAGACATAGCTACGCATTGGCGTTTGCCACGATGTCGCCCTTGTATAATTCTTTCACTGAATCTTCTCTGAAAAAACTTGCTGCGTTTCCTAAAATCAATCTATTAAATCTGTGGAGTATTTCCTATGCTGTTCGGAACGAGTAGTCTTGAGTTTCTCCATTCCTGATGAGACACAGGAGATGATTAATGTTTCTTTATGTTGAACTCTATAGCGAGTGATTCAGTAAAAGAGTGCAAAATTTCTACAGAAAATAGGAAAAGCTCTACTGAACATTCTGAAATAGGAAACTTGGGATCTGCGATGTCAGATTAAGGAGATAAGGTCTTAAACATATCTATCGCTGTCGCTTAATGTTTAGGTATGTGTATTTATTCACACTGCAAATGGGTATATACTCGGTGGCAGTGGTAACTAATTACACTCAATAATGACAATTAGTAATAAACACAACTAATAAAAAAACAATAATTAATAATAATGATAAATAATAATAATAATAATAATAATTATAATAATAATAATAATAATAATAACAATGAGCATCCTAAATTAAATGAAGCATGATCACTTAAAATAACATTTAAAGTAAATCTAATTTGTATCATAACTCTAAGTTCGAACTAAGACCCACGAGTGTGACAGGTTTATACCTGCAAAAGTATCTTTCGCCACTACACTTATTTCGCTGTCAACACACTCACTGCACTGATTCTAACCTGGTTTCACTAACACTTCAAAACCATTTCACTGTTCAGATACTTTGCACAGCCACTTCACTGACACAAACACACTTCACTTACACAACAGACTTAACTGACACTACACACTTCCTCACTGAAAGAACACTTCAAATAACAAGATATCAATTACACCCTTTAAAGTTTTCGTTTTATTCACGTTTATACTTATTATTTAAATACTAAAATTATTTTCAAATCAATTTCAAATCTGATTTAACAACGTGTACCATTGTGTACAATACAACAGTTGCTCAATAACGGACGCCAACCACAATGCAAGCATCACATCGCTGCACGAGATTCTACTTCGCCCTTTCAAGTAGGCTACCACTGGCATAGACCTGCAGAACTGTAGCTCCTCAGAGCGACCGCCTTCGTACTCCTTCTACACCACCCACCTTTTCTACCAGTGTGGTCATAGCGTTCTAGTTGCGCTCAGCTGCATCAACATTCATTCTCGCAGCGGCAGGTATACAATACCCGTATTGTAGTTTGAAGAGAACTGGAACATAGCAAAAGATATACCGCCAAATGAAAGTTGATATTGGAATAAAGATGATTTCTTTCTCTGGCTTTGGTCTACTGAAGTGAGGTGTTTCTAGTAGGAGACCTAAAACTATTGAAGGCCTATGGAAAGCTTGAGAGAAATATGGCAACATATTCCCCTCGGTCACCTCAGGAGAACCTGCTTCAGTGGAAACTGCGCTGCCAGGCTCTGCGCTACCGTGGTCAACACACCGAACACAACAGATGGTGGCGACATGAGATTTCTTATACTCTTTTGTAGGTTACATGTGTTTATTTTTATCTGCCTCAACCCTCCGTATGTCATTATAGAGAGTGGAATCCATTTGAAAATTAATACCACATTAAATACTTCATAATTAGAATGTATTAAATTACTGATTTTAATAATTTTTTACCTGAAAGATTAGATTTGCATAATATATACGTAACTGTGTACATTAACAGAAAACCACAATTCCAAGTCACACAGAGATTGTGTGCACTTGATGTGGGTCTCTGGCGTTTCGTCAGCCCACGCGAGTTGTGTGGATATAAAGGGAAAAGTTGAGACGGTGTCGGGTGGAGTTCCCGGGTAGCTCAGTTGGCAGAGCGCTGGTACGTTCAACCAGAGGTCCCAGGTTCGATACCCGGTCCCGGAACAATTTTTCCCTTGAAATTATTCAAATCGGCTATACAGGGAGCTTTACCTGAAAGATTAGATTTGCATATTACAGATTTTAGTTTTTATACTTCCCGTACTTATTAATTACCCATTTGTATATTAAAATAATGAAATCTTTATAATTACATTTTAATTTATTTTCACTTTATGCTTTGTCACAGCTCGCTGGATTCAATTAATGGCGCCACCGATTTACAATTTCTCAAATGTTAAACACATGAACATTTCACGTTGAAAGTAGGTACGACTGAGTGGTAGCCTTCCAGAAGCTTTTATCTCCTCGTAACCAAGAGTCCTTTGGTGTGAGCAATATTCTTTGAGATGTGGATGACATCTGTCACTTACGTACATTTTAGTGAGTTTCCAAAGAATTTATATGAAAAAAGGAACATACATGAATGTGGAAATTGCAATTGAAAGGTTCAGAGCCATAGTGGGCCAAGCGTCATATAGTAAAAACGTAGAAAAGAACGATTAAAATTAAGCGAACACCACAATTTCATGAAACACGTAGCAAATAATATAAAGTATGCACATTAAAACTAAGTGACATTTCAATCGTCATTAAACTGTGGCATTCACTTAACTGTAACCCTTACTTTCTCCGCTTTTAATAACTGGCGCTTGGGCCACTATGGCTCTGAACCCTTCAATAATTCATTGTCAAAAGATTCTTGATATGGAGAATATGAAGACTCTGTTGTTATTTTTTGGAGATTAAAGGCAACCGTGTACCAAATATTGTTATAATCTCCGAGCAAGATTATGTACAGCTGTCAAAAAAAAAAAAGTGGCCGCACTCGTGAACAGCGAATATTTTCAAAGTCCACTTCGGGTCGCGGCCATGTTACACGATGCATGTGCTTGTACAAGCAGTTCCCGAACTATGAAAGTGTTCCATGTCTGCGCCTCGTAGGCCAGCGGTAGAGTGCTTGTTTAGTGATTCAAAGGTTGTGGGTTCGGGCCTTCTTCAAGTTTTCATTTTAGTTTTTAATCGTTCTTTAGCGGTGTAAATGCTATTCAAATTATCATTTATATTCAGTTATCGTTCGTTATGGATATCACGTTATTTATATTTTGTTATCGTTCTTTAGAGATATGAATAAAATTCAAGTCATCATTTGTAATCTGTTATCGTTTTATAACGATATGAATAACAATTATTATTATTGTATCTCCAATGGTAGTTAGCCCTATTTTACATATGTATGTTAGGGCTATAGTTTCATACACAAAAAAGATAAGCATAAAGAGAAATAGAAAAGAAAATTAAATTAGCTTACGCGATATAAACAAAACATAAACAAACCGTAAATTAGGCATTGCTATTGCAAAATAAATATCAGGTATCAATTTGAAACATACAAAAACATTAACAACACACATACGTAACACTTCTATAACACAAATACGCAGCCTTCCGTACCATACATCATAAATTAATGCACAATAGTCATACAAACACAATCAAACTATAATTACGACATTGCGACGACATCAAGCATCACATAACTGACTCACATGCATAACAAATCAAGCATCCGTTACAACACATACACTTCAACATAGTGACCACACTTTTAAAAGTTACAAATTTGGCTCCAAGAAGAATAAATAGGACACTGTTACTAATTACTATTTTTCTACAATTTCTTAAATATATCTGCAATAAATCTGTGAAATTCCGATATGAATAATATTCACGTTTTTTATATTGTTATCGTTCTTTAGCGATATAAATAATAATCAAGTTATCATTTATATTCTGTTTTCCTTCATTAGCATTATAAAATAATATTCAAGTTATTTATATTGTTATTGTTCTTTCGCAATATAAATAATCTGTATTTTATGTAAGTAATTATTATAACACAAATAACCATATTTCTTTGTAAAATAGGTTATTTTATTTAGATAATTAAATATGTATTATATAAAATCTTATATTAATTAAACAAACCGATATTTATAATTTATATTCTGTTATCGTTCTTTAGTGATACTGTATAAATAATATTCAAGTTATTTATATTGTAATCGTTCTTTAGCGATATAAAGAACATAAATTTAATAATAGGTTTGGAAAAATCCAGTTGCATAATACTGGTATTAGTTTTTCTTTTTGTATTATTACATTATACTATCTTCAACCACAATAAAATGAAAAGGAGTAACGAGGAATTGAACCTGAGACGTTCACATCTAAATTTCGACGTTCGTCCGCTGAGCTACGAGGGCAAAAGTGTGGAAACATTTTCGGAAAATTTGGGCCAATCACACTCTAAGATTTTCTGATGATTCGTAGAAGCTAGTCCAGGATGCGGGTGGCAAAGGCTAATTGAGATTTCCCGGTCTCTGATCGGGTCAAACATCCTGATAGAATTAATATTTAACCCTTGCCGTGACTTTCGGTGAAGTCCGGAGGGCCCAATTAGTCAAATCCACTCTCCTCATCTCCATGCTTAGGTCCCCTGGAATTTAATAAGATGGGAAAGAGATAGTGGTGTGCGGAAAGCAACGGGATGTTACCGCATTTAGGCCTATCCTTCCCAAGAAAACTGCAAACATGAACAAAGGAAGCTTTTAATAGAAGAAGAAGAATATTCTGCGGACCTCTGGAAAAAGAACTAAGGAAGAGACTAGTGAAGTGCTTTGTGTGGAGTGTGGCATTGTATGGGGAAGGAACATGGACATTACGACGAAATGAAGAGAAACGAATTGAAGCATTTGAAATGTGGATGTGGTGAAGAACGGTGCGTGTGAAGTGGACAGGTAGAATAAAAAATAAAATTGTGTTTGAAAAAGTGAGTGAAGAAAGAATGATGCTGAAACTGATTAGAAAGAGAAAAAGGAATTTGTTGGGTCTCTGGTTGAAAAGAATAATAGAAGACATTAGGATATGTAGATCATATCCGGAGACTAAGAGGAAGGCAGAAAATAGGAAAGATTGGAGATTGCTGGGTTTGCAATGAAAGACCTGCCCATGGACAGAACACTTATGTATGTGGGTATGTTCAGAATGCCTGGAATATCGTGTCTAAGAACAGTCGCTATTTGCAAAGACTAGTCGATTCCATGCCCACTCGACTGCAAGATGATCGAGATAAGAGGAAGATAGACTAAATATTGAATTGTGGCTTTTTGTTTTGTTTTTTGAACGCTTAATTGTTTGAATGTTTTAAGGCCGACCCCAGTAAATTTGTTTTGTTTATGCCACGAAAGATATTTTTATTGAGAATAAAATCTTTTTTCTTTCCATTTGCAGCCACAATATCATAATGATAAAGTCATGGCATAATATATTAATGAACCTGATGTTAATTACTAAAATAATCGTGAAATAGAAAGGAGTCATTATGTATAGTTTGTCTCTCTCAAAAACATAACAAAAAAGAAGATAAAAAGCACGAGGTTGTAGTCGAACGCAGGACCTCATGAATAAGAGGCCTGAACGCTACCATTACGCTATCGAATCATAGACAGAATACTTCAATTATAACTATAGATATCAGGCAACGTGGTCCAACAACATGTAACATCGCCTGTCTCCGAATTGTAGCGAAGATACCCGAAGGGAACTTTGTTCCAGGAGAGCGGTCCCTGACAGCTGTACGTCTAAGATTAGTATTTTGTAAAATATTTTAGATAAGTGTCTTCATTAAGGTACTGTATTTAATTTAATATCTGTGGTGTTCGGGTAAAAGGGATAAATCATTTTTTGTGCCGATGGAATTTTGTCCTCAAGATAAAGACACAAGTTAAATTATACAACTGAGATCTTTATTATTAAAATTTAATTTGTTTTCCTTTTATATTTTCCCACAGCTCGCTGGATTCATAATGACTCTCTTTTAAACACATATCAGTTATCCAAGGCCTATTGTACTTAATGACGCCACTGTATTTACAATAAGTGTTCAAATTTCTCGAGTGTTAAACACATGAACATTTCACGTTGAAAGTAGGTACGACTGGGTGGTAGCCTTCCGGAAGCTTTTATCTCCTCGTAACAAAAAGAGTCCTTTGATATGAGAGATATTCTTTGAGATGTGGATGAAATCTGACGAAGTTATTAATGTTCTTTTGGTACATTAAAAATATGTAGACACACAATGCATTGCTACAAAGTAGACTTTCCATTAGATAAAATCGGATTCGACCTCGGTAGAATTCAAAAGAAATTCTTCGTTTTCTTCTTCTACTTCATGGCTAGGTTAAAATTCTGTTCCGTCTCAAAGAATCTTCCCATTGTGTAGTGAGCCATCTGACTGATCGATTTCCTCTTGCCTTGTATTCTAATATTTTTCTTGTTAATCTGGTACTGTCCATTCTAGTTATACCAGAGTCCTTCCGAAAGTAATGCCTCATAATTATTTATTTTCACGGAAACTACAACAGAATGTTACAAAGAGTTAAGCCAGTTAAATAGAGCAAGATTTCAGTTACATATAGTTACTTTCACCAGACGTTTGAGATGGACACGGCATGCAGCACGTATGGGCGAGTCCAGAAATGGATATAGAGTATTAGTTGAGAGGCAGGAGGGAAAAGAACATTGGGGAGGTCGACACCTAGGTGGGAGGATAATGTAAAAATGGATTTGAGAGAGGTGGGATATGATTGTAGAGATTGGATTAATTATGTTCAGAAGGACCGATGGCGAGCTTATGTGAGGTCGGTAGTGAACCTCCGAGTTATTTAAAAACCTTTAACAAACGTCGGTGGATGTCATTGCGTGCAATTTGTTCGACAGTGAGGAATTCTGTTTCTTACTCACCTCTATGTCAGTTGCTATTTTGGTAGACTGCCCTGCTGCCACTATTTGTTGCACGACAACCAAACTAACAGGATATTGGTGTGAATGTTCAGCCTTTACTATAACGCCACTAACATCAGGCTTAGACGTTACAGGTCAACACAAAAGAATAGGAGGAATTACTTTCGGAACGACCCTCATATGTTCCAAGCAGTTATTTTTATTGTAGTCAATTTTGTCGTACATTATATTTTGAGCTCCTTTCGTATTGCATAACTATATATATATATATATATATATATATATATATATATATATATGGTCTCTTAATGAGTGTCCTAATATGTCTTACAAGCGGATTTCAGTTGATTCTATTATTTTTCTGTCTGTACTATTCATAGTCTAGTTTACGCATCCGTAACTTAAGAGCCGAACTGCTAACACTCGTACTTAGAAAAATGTGATTTTTTTCTGACCTTATTTTTCAATGTTCTCTTAATAGTTCCGCACGTATGTTGGAAACTATGGACATTATTTTCAAAATAAGGTCTTTCTCTCGTCCATAGGATATTCAGCCGAGATATTTGAAGATACTTATTTTTCTATTATGACATTATTTAAAACTAGTTTGAATCTAACTGAGAACTTCCACTTAAAAACCATAACTTTAAATTTCTTGGTTCAGATTTTTAGATTGTCTTTTGTTATTTGTTTTAATTTATAGGTTGCAGCTTGCGACTTACCTTCGGGAGCTGCAAGGATAACCTGATCGTCCGCAAATAGAACAATGTTTAAAACTGTACCACCTAATATAAAATAACGATCTAACTCATTTTACCATTGGTATGAGGCAGCGTCCAGACGCGTATTGAATAAAAGTGGGGATAATGGATATTCCTGTTACAATGTCCTCGTTTAGTTGTTACTATATTCCAATTTTATTTACTTACACATATTGTTTTGTCTCTCGTTTAAAGAATAAAGCATACTATTACATCCTACAAAGATTTTGGGATCTGATGTGTTATCGAACATCTGTTTAAATAATCCAGGAATATATATTTAATTGCTTTTGTAACCTATTTCAATAGTTCGATACTTGTAGGATTTTTTAGTTTTATTATTATTTAAAATACTGCGTACGAGTACAGTAACTTCTAATTCTTCTACACTTAGAAGGTCTATATCCGGTCTGCACAAACGGCTCCTTCGGAGCGGGAGAGTCGTCAAACAGCTGACCGGAAAGGTATGTCGGAAACTTAGGGCTGCTATAGGTAGAGGATAATCCACGCAGTTAACTGGTGTAGTGCGTATTATCAGTAGCTATTTCACTTTTCCTATCTACGGCTACATAATGGAGAAGTCTAAAAGGCGAAAAAATGATCATCAGGCAAATTCTTTCAATATTGCATGGATAATGCTTATTTTTTAACAGCAGCTGGGTCAATACTTACCTACCACAAAAGTTTGAAAGAAAGAGGAGAACATAAAATAATGCGTCATTACTAGTCCACACATAGAAATAGGATGGTTTTGTTGGTGAAGATCGCAGTAAAAAGGTTCCGGAGTTGCATGTTGCATTATTACATGAGGTAGGGTACGTTAGAATATATTAATCTTCAATAATTTAAATATCTCTCTTCAGGGAAAAGGCCAGCTCATTGTTGATATGTAGAATAAATTACGGGATTTCAGTCGTAAACTTGCACTTTTCGTAAGTCAGTTTCGAGAAGGTAATATGGCTCACTTTCCAACTATAGAAACTGCTCGTGTTGAAGCCATGTTAAACAATTATGTGCAAATAATTATAATTCAAAATTAATTTAATTCTAGGTTCCAAGATCATATTTTAATCGGAAAGAAGTTTAAAGTTATAATAAATTCCTTCAACACCAATTGAAACAGTGTCATACGATTTACAGCTTGAACTTTTGATCTTCAATCAGTGTGGCTTAAGGGCTAAAGACCGTTTGAATAATACTACTAGTATGGTTGAGTTTTACGAGGCTAAACCTCAGCAATAATATCCACGATTACACAAGCTGACTTTGAAAATGATTGCTATGTTTGGCTCAACATTTATAGGCCTATTTGTGAGCAACTGTTTTCTATTATCAACTTTAATACAGGCAGACATCGAACATCTGTAACCTGATGTTTAATTACGATCAGTACTGTTCCTTTCAGCTGCCAAAAGCATAAAACCCCGTTTTGATCTACTGATAAATAAAAAATAACAAAACGATATTGTATATTTAAGTAGCTATAGAGTTTCTATTATTTTGTGTAAAATAAATATTTCTTTATTAATTAATAAATGTACAAAATAGTTTTGTAACCACTAAACGGAAATTCATTTCATGAACACTCATCCTACTACTTTTGTGTACATTTTGTACGAGATCACCCCTTCTTCCAGTCTACCCTTTTACAGAGCGCAGCCAATGTCTGCATTCCGCTCACGAGCTGTAAGCCGACTCGGAGAGCGCAAACCTTATGCAGCCCTGGTCTATATTATAAATTTCAGTTTTGGGAACATTATCTGTTTTCTCGTCTATTTATACGTTTTCTCCGTTCCGGAGAGCCTTATAAAGAAATTCGTAGGGCCAAATTATGTGTGTGGTTAAGTTTCCTCGAGAGACTGCTGTATCTGCAACATTATTCCTTAATTTTTATTAATAACAGTCATATTAATGCAATATAGAACTATATCCCGATCACACCACGGTCAACATTTTTATTCGTAGAGGGTTTGCTAAGATAGAAGTAGGCTACACTCCGTAAGAAGAGTTTGAACTCATGCTGACTCGAGTATTTAAGTAGCTCTCTGCTGAAAGTTTAAAAAAGTACGGTCTGCGGCAATGTTAAACAAATTTTGCGAAGTGGCTTTTCTCTACGTGGGAGTACAAACATAACCTGTTGTAACTTGGTATAATGGAGAGTCTAATCACAGGATTGTGTTGTGTTTCGCATTTGGCGCACGTGTCTTCAAACTCCGGCGCTGTCAGCGATCTCTGTCGTTTGGGGCACCTGCCGCACGCCATCTGCTTTTTTACAGCCTCTCGTAGAGTTTATCATACATTTATTACTATTTTGTAATGCGGATTGCTCCCTGTAAAAATCTGTCGCTAACACCTTCTCCACAGTTTCCTTTTTCTCTAACTGCTATATTGATCAATTTGCTATTTTAAAACTCGTAAAAATAACTGTAGTTGTTTGTATTCCAACGCTGGCTGAGAAGAAAACATTATAACTGGAAACGCGATATTAAAAAAAAACTGTTCCAAAATGTAGAACTTATGGAGAAGAAAATATTAGTTTTCAAACTGTGCGTCGCAGCTCCCTGAAAATTTGAGTATTCAATCAGAGACGGTCTCTAAAATACTTTCGGGATTGTAAATGCTATTTATCATAAGGGTTTGAATGATATTGACCTCTATTTAACTTTGTCTAATATGAGTTTGTCTCGCTCGCTTCAAGTTCTTTATCATTTAAAACATAAATGTCATTTACATTTATTTTTGGGTTTTTCCAAAGAATTTCTATGAAAAAGGGAACGCACATGAATGTTAAGAATTGCAGTTCATTCTCAAAATGATTCTTGATGTGGGAAGTATCAAGACTCTGCGGTTATTTTTTGGAGATTTGGGCCAAATAGGTACTGTGAAAATCTCCGAGCAAGATCATATACGTCTAAGATTAGTATTTTGTAAAGTATTTGAGATAGGTGTTTTCATTAAGTTGCTCTATTTAATTTAATATGTTTTATCTTTCACTACAAGATCATAATATATGAATTTCAGGCTAGTACGGATGTATCGTAGGTTCATGTCTCCTTACTTCCATCTTTATGCAACTTTTTATTCATTAATATTATATTATCATTTTAAAAGAATCTTTCATTTGGGTTTCGCATTGACAATTCGCTCTCTCCGCAACCGCCACGTGAATGCACATACAGTGCGCCAGGAAGTCTCTCCGCACTGGAGACAGCGGAGTGTATGCGCTCGCAACTGCAGTTATGTTGGTAGCATCAGTCGGGCCGGATCATTGCCACATCCTTAAGTGGGGGTTGTTTAGCTAACGGTATCAGTTGAGGGCATACGGGGTGTACTGCAATCTATTTGTGAGTTGAGTGGTAGTTACAGACTCCTGGTGACAATGCCCTATTGAAGAAAGAGCGTTTTTGGTGAAATACGTTTTTCGCGAAGGTGATAAGTCTACGGAAAAAGTGAAACAGAAATTTCGTATGCGTTTTCCTAATTCCAGCTGTCCAAATCGCGATACTCTACGTGATTTGGTCAATAAATTCCGTGGAACCCGGTCAATTCTCGATACACCAGAAGTGGCAGACCTACAATTTTAATAACAGGAAAAATTGATGAAATCTCGGATATAATGTTACGGATTTCTACAAAATCAACGCGCAAATTAGTACAAGATGCAGGAATCTCTAAGTGAACAGCGCATAAGGGTCTGAGAAGCGACCTTCAATCGAAGAATGAATGCAAATTAAATTTACACGAAAACCGTTCACGCCATGGAAATACACCAGAGGATTAAATATTATTCTCTATTGCAGTTTATATCCATATGGACAAATAACACGATCTTACTCGCAATAGTTACAGAATAAGAGGATGTTAAACATTTGAAAAAAAAAAAAAATATGAGAAAACTATTAACTTTCCACCAATATGGTGTTACACTTTTTGTTACATACAGCATGAGCTATTCGCTCTGAAAATCTGCAGGGTTATTTCACTACCATCCTGTATAGGCCTAACTTTAAGTATTTGCTATGTAGTCATTCTTAGAGATACCAGCTGCATATTCAGAATCATTTTATTATTGTTATAATAATTTTCCAAATAGCGAAATATAATTTCAGCTACAAAACAAAAATTCACCATAGTCATAGATTTATGGTCGCATAAACAACTTTGTGTTAGATTGATACCGAAGAGAAAATTTGTCGTCAATTTATTGCCCATTCCGGAGTTTCATGCTGAATAAACTTTGCAGTTCAAAGCATTTTTAAACAAACTACTACGAAATAATACGTAGATATCTTCATTTCATTAAATTTTGAAAATATAATTGATAAACTGAAGGAATTTTATTTTAGTGCCGATGAAAACAAGTGACAAACATAAGTCAAATACTGTGCTAAGGTAGCACTCTAATGTGAGGATGTGTGACACAAGGAGCATGGGAAAAGAAGAAGACTAGTGATGGGACGTGGAAATGGGGGGAGAAAGTGATAGTACAAGGGTGGGAGTGAAAGAAGTAATTTAAAAAACTCTAGCGCAGAGTTTTCTGGTGATATTGTTGACGATTTTAAAGATTTTAGAAGCATGATGGTAAAAAAATTCGAGGAATCAAATCAATCGTTAAGTGAGCCTTGGGGTATAACGAAAATTGGTGAAGCATATGGTGGGGAGACGAGATTTGATAGCACAAGGAATAAATGCGAGCGAAGAAAGTGCTAACTACGAAGAGGGGGGGAGGAGTGATCAGTGAAAGAGTTACAGATCAGTGATTATATCGACCTGTTTTACTAAGATAAAAAACACTAGTGAACAGTAATTCTCGAGTTAATAAATGACCAATATTAGTGAACTAGTAAAAGATCAAGAACAGAATAAATTGAAAGATTAATAACTTATCAAGGTATCAGAGTTAACGAAGGGTGTGAAGAGTAGGAATTATTGATGATGCACGTAAGTTGTTATAGCGAATAGTGAACTGAATAACAAATCGGCTATAGATGTGAACTGGTGTAAACAGTAAGGTATATGTGAACTAGTGAATAAATAATGAATGGCAAAGAAAGGTAGGATAAATATTAAATAGAATATGGACTGAGCAGCAAGAAGGGAGAGAGCTAGTGGAATTAGGGTAGCTTTATTAAAGTATACTGCAAAGAAGTGTTATTTGTAATTATTGTTAATGATGGCACTGTATACGTGAAAATGTGAGGTCCAACATTACATGTACGAAATGCTGTTAGGAAATATACATCATTAATATAAGTCAAACATTTCATCATATGATCTTAATATATCACTATACCAATAACACAGAGGCCTTATAACTTTTTGTTAATAAAATTCCGCAGAATGTATTAAATTTCAAATTAGAAGAAACGTTATGTGCCGCTCACTGCCAGCTGACTATGTTTGCGTTTTTAATTATGTATTAAAAATTATACTATACATCTAACTACAATATTCCACTTCTCACGGAAGATAAAATTAATGCATATTATGCATTGTTGATAAATAATTTTGGCAACTTGATTATGCTTGTGTGTATAATCTGTAGGAGCAAAGGTTTGGCATTCAGATACAATGTGTTGAATTGTTTCTATTCCATTCCCGCAGGATCGGAATTTATCATTTAATTCTGGGTGCAGTGTTCTAGTCCGGTGGTAACTGATTGGACTACGTACTCCATTTTGGATTGCATGATAATGATGATGATAATAATAATAATAATAATAATAATAATAATAATGGTAATGATAATGATAATAAAATGGTGCTGAATATGCAGCTGGTATCTCTTAGAATGACTACATAGCAAACACTTAAGTTTAGGCCTATACAGGAAACTCTAAAATAAAGATTGATGTCTCACTAGAAACCTCGATTACATCATCTATCTTATTTTCTTCAGCACCATTCGTCAACACATGTAACATGTACATATGTAACTAAAATAAAAGCGATCTGTATAACAAGGAAGGCCGGTTAATGGGGACGTTACTGTATTTAGTTTTCACAAGCTGTATCAAATATTCAGTTAATATTTTAATATAACAATTGTTTTACTTTAATTTTATAAATTACAAAATTTTGTCCTATATTCTTTTGAGAAAATTAGTTCAATATGTAGATGAAATTATTGAGGATCAATGCGATTTTAGGCGTAATAGATCGACTATTGATCTGATTTTTTTGTATTCGACAGATATTGGAGAAAATATCATTCAGTGATTAACTTCATCTAGACCTTAAAGTGTGTATCTCACATTGCATTGATATATTCTATATATTTTATGCGAAAAGAGATTTCTTTTAAAACATGATGAATGAGTAATTATTTTTTCTCAATTTGCGTAATTGTTCAAAGATTTGGTCTTTAAGGAATAATGTTATTTACCTCACATGTCTAAAGTTTTCTTCTCTAATCTTCCTAGTCATTGTAAGGTTTTCGTCATTAAATTGTAATGGAATGAATATGATGTTCATTCGCTCTTCGACTTTCAGGGGTACAGATCGTTAACTACAACGCCAGAAAGTAAATAATTTTTTTTAAAGTGGAAACGGGAAGAAGTGAAGACAGGAAATGGTGTTGCCAATTTATCCGACTGTTTGGTTCGAGAGACAGGGTAAAGCTGTTAAAGTGTGTCTGTGCTGATGAGTAAAAAGAAGTTTCTAGATCACTCCAGCCCCGCTTTTCACTTCCACTTCTCACCAACGTACAAAATCCCCCGTCCATTCCACTTTCTTTCTTTTTTTATCTCCTCTTCCCGTCCTTTGTCACCATTGATGGTTCAGTAACATACGGGATTCTAAACGCTTTTTGAAGAACTTGGAATGTTTTGATGAATATTTCATAAAGATAGAGATTGAGAGAGATATTTCATGCCTGAAGCTTTGTGTTTGACAAGGCTATTTTACATACTTCAGTGTGAAATAAAGTGAAAGTCAGTCTTCGTCACCCATTATTGGTGTTGAACGCTGTGAAATTTATCCTGATTTCCATTGGGGATTTAGCTTAGTAAATATCCATGTTCTTGTTTGTACCAATTCCTAAGGTGTGGCTTAAACTTATTGAGTTTATAATTCGATCTTAGACAAGATATATCTCGGGCTCTATTGTTACAGACTTGTCCTTATTTTAAAGCTATAAGATTATTCACACTGCTTTAATAAAATTATTAAGTTCCACATTAGTGTAAAATTTTGAACTCTAGCCATGTTTGGAAATCTTTTATAATCTGTTAGCTTTCTGTGACATTTTCACTTATTTTTTCTTTTCTACTTTTCCCCTTCCATTATTCATTATATCCTCTTTCTTCTTGTCTTCCCTCTTCAATTATTTCTTCCTTTTGTATTGTCTTTTCTACTCCATGATTTATGTCCCTTTCTCCTTTTATTCTAGCATTCCTTATGCATTATTATTATTATTATTATTATTATTATTATTATTAGTAGTAGTAGTAGTAGTAGTAGTAGTAGTAGTAGTAGTAGTAGTAGTAGTATTTTATTATTATTAACTTACTAAGTTTTCTTATTCCGTTTTGTGCTACATTTTCTTAAACTTCTTTTTAGTGTCTCAACTTACGTTCTTATGTCCTACATTTTTCCTCCTACGCCATTTTATTCCCACATTCCATTCGTTGCTCTGCTTTCTATTCTTCCTCCTTTTATTTCCTCTCATCTTCCTTCCTTTTATCTCTCTCTTCATACATTTATATTGTTAAATGTTATTTTCACTTCATTCCTGTCCGTCCGCACGGTTATGTCGCAGGGTCGTCGAAACGTTGGAAATCACGTGACAGTTAATTACTTAACGAGACCCTTTTCTTTAAATTATTTTAAACTGTTGTATAATGTTACGTAGACTTCCAATTCCATACAGCAAATGCACCCGGTGGCAGTGGTATCTTCTACACTAATAATAAATCTGTAGCCAAAATTTTTCTGGTAATTTTCGCTTTTCCAAAAATAATTGGTGTTAACATGTATAATTAACCATCCTGAAACCGAAAATCGCTTTTTTGAAATGTTTGTTTGTATGTCTGTCTGTCTGTCTGTCTGTCTGTCTGGACGTTTGTTACCTTTTCACGCGATAATGGCTGAACCGATTTATAAGAAAATTGAAATATAAATTAAGTTCGTTGTAACTTAGATTTTAGGCTATATGGCATTCAAAATACTTTATTTAAAAGGAGGGTTATAAGGGGGCTTGGATTAAATCGAAATATGTCCCTTATTATTAATTTTCATTAAAAAATATTACATAACAAATGTTTCTTCAAAAATAATTTCCGATAAATTTTATTCTATACAAAATTTTGATAGGACTGATATTTAATGAGATAAATGAGTTTTAAAATTACAATAACAACGCCAAGGCGCTGTACTGAATAAAAACAAATGACTTCGTCTATAAAGGGCCTAGGACAATAACAATCGAAGGCCATTAAACATAGCCTACAGAGAATGTTTTTCTGTTTGTATAAAGTAATATCGGAAGGTAATTAATTGTTTAATTATTATTTTACCATTGGAAAGTGTAGTTCCTCTAGATCAGGTATGCTCAAAATTGTAAAAGCCCCGATTACACGGATGAAGCTGCACTGCATAACACACACAGCGTACGGAATGGGCTCCGCAACTACATTGCATTGTACATTGTAGCACCGCCCGTAGCATAGTTCCTACACTCTTACAAATACGTATAATACACTGAATTTCAAAAAGGAAAGACTATACACTGCAATATTCAGTTATTACATTATTTATTATATTTAATATAGTTGTGATATAATAATATCATAGATAATATCATTTTCATATTCCACCATATAGTCTACTTTGCGGTCTATTTAACATCTGCATTCTTTTCTGCAAGTAATCGGGAATCTATTTCCAACGAATTTACTGCAATGCGCTAAAGATGCTCATGTTAATCGGACCTATGTTTGGATTTAGTGACCTTCATTCTCGAAAATAATAATTGTTCGCACACATATGTCGAGGCGAAGGTAGCTAACATAGTGGCAACGAGTAAGATCATCTTGTAATATTTAGTTTTGTTCATTTTTTAAATCTATGATTGTCAAGTCATATTCTCTGCATTTAGTTCTGAATTCTACGTTACTTAGTAAATCAATTAACTCGTCCTGGAACTGCACTCTCACGGATTGTAATAAATTTATGAAAAGATTAACAAATATACTAATATCGCTCTCCATACGTCTAAAATCACTAAATCTATGTTCTGTGAATTCGCATTTGAACTGTTGCAGTACAGAGACATAATTAACTATATTTTGTTCAGGCACCATACATCTCTTTACAAGTTCACCAGGTTTTAGTGCCTTAGCTAATTCCCAACATACTACATAGGCTAACTTGCTCCAAAACATAGACTCTGAATTGTTCGACTCTCTTCAATGTTTGGCCTTTCATGAAGTGCTTTCAATTCTTGAAGCTGTAGTGCACGTTGCACCCCTGAAAAATTATTTTATCAAAATATCTATTTCTGCTGGAATAAAATGACCACAATAACAATAATAATAATAATAATAATAATAATAATAACGTTGGTATATGAAAATAGGCTATATTACAGAAAACAGTTTCTCTGTCACTTCCGCATGTTCTGGGTAGCAGAGCCTGGAATGTAGTTTTATGTTGCTCAATAGTGTTCTGACAGTACCTTACAATATAGTAATCACTTTCCATTTTCACCGAACGTACAACAAAAATAGTCTTCCTCCCACACTGTACGGAATGATCGTTTGCTTACAGAAGGTTTTGACTCTGTCATTGTCCCGCACTGTTCGTACGTTACTAAGTACTTGAACTGCCTTCTGCAGCCATCCGTCGAGCTTCGAACGAGGAACAGCACGCTCTCCATTCGAAGGTTGTGATTACAGAACGTAATCGGGAGTCAGAGAATGAGCATACCTGCTCTAGATGGATATAATTCTACAATGTTATTACAGTAACTTCTGAAACATATAGCAAGTAATATAAAGTATACACATTAAAACTAAATTTTATGTCAATCTTCATTAAACTTTGGTTGCATGTAATAACAATTAAGAAACATCTTAAACGAATTGTCATTGCACCAAATGATTGCTCCCTGGACCAAAATGACCGCATTTAAATTATTTAAATACAATTTAAATTAAGTAACATATCAAACGATTTATCCTTCTATCAAACACGAATGTTCCCTGGATCAAACATCCTATTTTAATTATGTAATTACTTTATATTTATTTCTAACAGGTGCAGCGGAGCGCACGGGTACGGCTAGTACACAATATAAACAATACACAATAAAATTACAATACACAATACAATAGGAATATACAATACAATTTAACACTAATTAGAATTAATAATAATACGTAAAATAACCTAATTATTAAGTTAACCTGATTTTTTTATGTGTATATTGTCTCAAGTCACTGCCTCTCTTCGCGTCCAGGAAGTCTTGTCACATGCAAATTCCTATTCATTATTACAAATCATCACTATGTTGCGAACGTAGGGAGCAGTAAGAGACCAGCAGATAATGATCATGAACTCGTTATTTTCTACATGGTTGCGAAGTATACGGGAATATTCATAAGACTCAGCAGCACGATATTATCTGCTGTCACCATTGAAAATGTATCACTCATCTCTCTATCTTAATTATGGTTTTTCGATGTTTCCTGTTTCTTCCGTATTACACATAGTATCTGCCTCTTCCTTTGTCATTATAACGTTAAAAAATTTGGTATACGGGCTATTCCATATGAAATCGGACAACGAAATAGCCTACCATTGCACGTCAAAATTATCTGAAAATTCGTATAAAGCAGGCCTGCAGACCTGTAGCTCTTGAGAGCGACTGCTTTCCTCCACTCTTTTACCCCACCCACCTTTTCTACCTGTGCGGTCACGGCGTTCTAGTTACCCTCGGCTGCATCAACAGTTCCCTTTCGGGGCTGAAGTCGATCATCCCCAATAGGAGTGGAGTGTGGCTGACGTCATAGATCCATAGATCCCCTACTTCGCGAGTTCTGCAGGCCTGGTATTGAGGTTTAGTATGTGGGAACTAGTAAATGTACAAATTTTGACTTTTTTTAGCTTTGTAGTTTTTTTAGATAGAATTCTTTAACATTTAGCGTATTTTGTATTTTATTTTTGCTTTCAACGCTTACCACTAAGTCTGGCTTCGAAATAAAAACTTAAGCTATAGCTAATTTTGTAGTGCATATTTAAGTGTATTAGTGGAGTATAACACATATTATATTTTATTGGTTGTGGAAATTATGGATATATTGTTTTTTGTGATTTATAACATGTCACCACCAAAAAAGTATGAATATAAAATACTATAATATTAGTTATTGTTGAGACAAAACCATACATTTTAAATTAAACGCCTTAAAATAAATATTTCAAATCTCGCTATAAAAATACGCGCTCTCTGCACCGTCGTGCGGAGATGTGAGAGGAGCCAGAATATTATCAGCTGGCCTTGGATGGCCTTGAAGCAGCTGGTGTGTTGTCACAACACACGGAATGAAACGAATACGTGACCCACCAGCTAATCTTCTGTGTGTATTATTACAAGGTGACAGTGGTTATTCAATTCCAATGTTTGAGAGTTTTTCTTTATTGTGTTGCAGCAAATTTAAAAAAAACTGCTAAATTAAGGTAAGACAGTGATTACGTGTTGTCTTAAAAGCAAGAATTATATCAATTGTAACCATCAGTAAACAGTAACAGGTTAGTGTACTGATTATGTAATATCTGTATAAAATTATTCTAGTATTCAGAGAAATGTATATTTCATTTCGAGTCGTTTTCGAACGCGTGAACTAGTCGCATGACGGAACTTACGAACTGCTCCGTTGACCAACTACTCGCACTCTCAGCTTGCTGTGAGTGGGATGGAGCCGCGCGGCGAAGAAATCCACAATAGGAATTATTTTCTTTATTTTATTTTCAACCCTTACCCAAAGAAAATTTTGGATCTGTAAACTGTGTTTTATTCTATGTCAAGTAACCCATATTCTCATATTTTTATTTTCTAGCTATTTCGTCAAGAAAGAAAGTAATATAAATAAATATGTCTAGTCAAGTGAATAAGAATTTAAAAATAATCTCTGTAAAGTCATTATGGGTGCTATTCATAGACATTACGCAGCACGCGCTACGAGCGTACTAAGCTAGCCCCGGCTTTCCACTGATTACTAGTACAGAATTCAAATCATATCCTATCGATAACACTGGTTTATGAATAGGAAAAATGCTGATCATCCACCGGAAGCCCGGGCTAAAAATGTCTATGATTACGGTCCTATATTACTCTCTAAGTCTGCTTTAAAAAGAGATGTCGTTGAAAACTAAATGTCTCTGAGCAATGTTCTCCCAAAACTAAGAATTTTAAGAAAGTACGATAAATTTGACACACTATAAAATGAAAATTAATACTAGTCGGGGATATTTTAACCCACCATTAGACATGTCCAGTGAAGATCTTTCAATGATAGAAGCACCTTTTTTTTTAATGCAAGGTCAAATTATCCGAAATTTATTCGATTTCATATGGAACAGCCCATACATCTTTCAGTTAGTTTTCATTCCCCTATTCATATTACGCTAGTGGTCTTGAAAAGAGTCTCCTGCAGCTTTCTTTTCCCACGTTTTGAAATATCGAATCTATAAACAAGCGGACTAAGCATGTTTGTTGACGGAGATGATAAGTAGATGATTTTGATATTTCCGTCGACGATGTGGGGCAGTTTAATGTTGCAGTAATCTTTCGTTGCACATCACTCGTATTAGATAGTTTGAGGTTGTGTAACGCGATACGTGGCTGCTGAATGCCGTGTCTGTCTGAGTGACTGCCTGTCACGGGAAATGAAATAGTTATCGTAACCAACACCAGTTTATACACAGGGAGGCGGAGAGCTACCTCGTCAAAATAACAAGCCGCTTTCTAAACTCCGTGACAAGTGAAACAGCATACAATGTACATATAATTTCTGTGGAGCTGCATTAATATTAGTTCCATTCTTTATTTCTTCACCAGTGAGCATAAGAATCTTGATCTACCCTACATTTGTCGCTTATTTTGTTGAATCGTTTGAAGTACTTTGCATTGGTATTGAGATGTCTGTTATTTTTAGGGAAGCTATGACTGACATTTTAGGAATGTATACAAAAAGAATGTGATTTTATTTTAATTAAAGACGTCTATGCATCCATTTACTTGCTATGGCTTTCTTTAAGTCTTCATTGGACATTCATAAAAGGCATCTTCATTGCTTTTAAAGAACCAATACGCGCCTCCCTCGTCATTTTCTCAGTTCTTTGTTTTCAAGTATTTTCCTATAAATATTAAATGCTCTATGCTCAAGAGTACTGATCTGAATTATATGAAACATTCTTAGTATGTTTTAATAATCAGTGCAAACATTAAAGTTTGGACTAGATTTTAAGTACATATAACTTAATGTTGGTATAAATTTTGATAAATCGAATTGAAATAGGCCTAATATGCTATTTTTGAATAATACTAAAGGATAAAATACATTAAAGGAAATATATTACAGTTGTATGAGCACTTTATAAGTCCGTTGAGCTTCTTAATCTTATAAAGTGCTCACACAACTGTAACATATCTCCTTTAATGCATTTTATCGATTTTATGAACACTTTAACATTGACCAAATATGTGTATTGTATCTTTGAATAATAAAGGACATTTGAAAAATCAATAGATTCTAAAATGCAGTGCACCTTAGAACAATATGTATCAGGATTGGCTGTATAATTGTATGGGACAGGGCCTTGACTTGCTTCAGGCCTAGATCATAATATACCCAGATTGTTATACGTTTTGACGGTAACAACCTTTGTCAGGTTTACTATGCTGCCATCTAGTTGTTACATAAGGAATCACGTCATAACTCCCATTTGAATTGCATTAGCGACTGTACTGCCATCTCGTGTTCGTTTACCGCGGGTGGCGATCCTGGCGGTTCTTCTCTTCAAAGTGCAACCGATTTTAACATAGGAACGAGCAATCTATATGTGATCTGGGCTTCAGACCAACAGTAAGTAAATACTACTCCCTTCCACCAGTTAAAACTGTACCTGCTGGGAAGAGCGCTCCCCACTGCCTAACTAAAACATCAGTGAATGGACAGTACAGCCAATAGGAACTGAATAATTATACTGTACGTCGTCACTACTGTCAGCTGGGGGACACGTGACAACTATGGTCAGTCCCAGGAGTCTTTCGGGTAAAAAGACGAAACAAGATTTCCGCGCAAGTGCTATGTGGGGAGGTGGGAGGGCTAGGGCCAGTGACTGCTCTGGGGGGAGGCTTTAGTTGAACTAAGCGAGCAATCGCTTGCAGGAGGGCATAATTTTTATCTGAACACAACTCTACCTTCTACCACGACGAGCATCTTACCCCTTAGCGGACTCGAGCTGATGCTGCCCACAATACTATCCGGTACAGATAGACTCCGCGCTCATATGCGTGAAATTACTCCACAGAATCCAGGGACGGACCATAGTCAATGTCTGTAAACAATGCGTACGGACCAAGGTTGCCTATCCTGATACAGCTACTTTATCCGAACCTAAGTGAGAAGTTTCGGACAAAGTTTCACTACTCTCAGTTTAAAACTGTTACGAAATACACGTTTAATATCTTCTACTAATTAAACATAATGAATACTGATACGTAACTTGAGACCCAATAAACCCACATAGTCCAAAATTGGTACAGCATGTTCTGAAAAGCGCATAAATATCTCATACAAATTTCATATCACTTTAGATCATGGGTGTCCAAACGACTATAGAACCATGAGATATTGCACGTCAAGCATGCTCTGCTAAGGTTAATAACGTTCCATATCAAATAGGAAAAACGACCTTAAAGAATATGCACTGCGGGTTGCTTACGCCAGGGGTTACCTCGTACGAGTTACATTTGGACATCTCTGCTCTATCATATACCGAAAATTGTCTGTCTTGAAGTAGTGTCGCGTCTGTGACTCAATCCCTATCGCTCTAGTCTTCCAATAAGATGACCCGCGTTCGTTCTTCGGCCAAGTCATTGTCGTAGTATTAATATTGGAATTTTACAGTAAACGTTGTGTGTAATTTATATGACAGAATAAATACAAAAAGGAACGTTTTTGGGAACTTCTGGAAAAATAACTAAAGAAGAGACTAGTGAAGTGCTATGTGTGGAGTGTGAAACTTTATGAAGCAGAAACATGGACATTACGACTAACGGAAGCGAAACGACTAGAATCATTTGAAAAGTGGATATGGAGAAGAATGGAGCGTGTGAAATGTACAGACAATAGGAAGTAAGCTGTGCTAGAAAGAATGGATGAAGAAATAATAATGCTGAAATTGATTAGGAAGAGAAAAATAATTGTTGAGTCACTGGTTAAGAAGAAATTACCTATTGGAAGATGCTGTGGAAGAAATGGTGAAAGGGAGGAAAGTTCGGGATAGAAGAAATTACATGATAGACAACATTAAGTTCATATGCGGAGACTAAAAGCAAGTCGGAAAAAAGGAGATTGGTGAGTTCTGGTTTTGCAGTGAAAAACCTGGCTTTGGGCAAACACTATGAATTAAGGAGTATACATATAATGTTTAATAATTAGGATATTCATTAAGGGTTAGGTTTTTTAAACTAATTTCGGCACAGCAGACTGAGGCTTATTGTGCCTAGACCCACAACTCTACTGAACAAACGCACAAACTGTAGGGCTCTCTCGTTTACTGGGTCAGGGTACCCGGGGCCCACTGTGAAACATTACACACACTGGGACAATGGACAGACACCAGTCCCCGTGCAGAAGTTCGAATTAAATCCCCCTGACTTCACGACCTGGAATCGAATCCGGGCCACCTTGATCAGGAGTCCAGCACGCTACCTCAAGACCAAGAAGGCGGACAAGGGTTAGGTTTATTCTCAGTTTTCTTGGTGCAGTACTGTAGCTTCAGAGTTCCATTGTTCAATATTGATATTACTGTATATAGTAGTTGTGGTTCTTTCTTAGCGAATCTATAAAAAGCTATAAAACTTCGCTTGTTGTACAGTAATGTGTTGAGATTTAATAGGTGATCAAGATGCTATTTAATGTTAATTTCCCAATTCTGTAATTGGTTGTGTGCGATAGTATTTCATACAAATATATATATATATATATAGTGTCCTAATTTTCACGTGCGATATTATTCTTGTCTAGTGTTAATATTATATTATATAATTCCATTGCCGCTGTAATTTAAATTTCAGTTCCTATTTTATTTTACTTATTTATTTTTGTTATTTTTATTTTTTTATTTTCTATATTTCTCTTATATTAATATTGTATTATACAATTTCTGTAACTGTAATTTTAATTCTATTTCCTATTTTATTTTATTTTATATTCTCTTATAGGCCTATTAATATTATATCTGAACTGCGACCGAACACGAGCGCTGCTCATTCGGTCTCAGATTTTGTTAATACTACTGTATCTCCTGTTTTATATTGTTTGTATTATTTTATTTCTATTTATCTTGTTTGTTTGTAATTATATGCTTTATTCTGTATATTTAAATTTAAATAAATAAAAAAATATGCTTCTTTCATGTCGAATTAAAATATTAATAATTTCAATGATGTTATGGTTTATTTAACGACACTCGCAACTGCAGAGGTTATATCAGCGTCGCCGGGTGTCCCGGAATTTTGTCCCGCAGGAGTTATTTTACATGCCAGTAAATCTACCGACGTGAGCCTGTCGAATTTAAGCACACTTAAATACCATGGACCTGGCCTGGGATCGAACCCGCAACCTTGGGCATAGAAGGCCAGCGCTATACCAACTCGCCAACCAGATCGACTTAATAATTTCAATGTTTTCATGTTAATAACCTCATGATTGTGGATTGATTTAATTCACTAAAGAGTACCCTGCATTTCGACCACAAAGTAATAACAGCAAGTTTATTTTTTCTTCTGACGTAAAGCTTAAAAATTAAAAATTAAACTTTCGCTTTCTTTTTGTATGAAGTTCTACCTTGGAGTGCAGATAATGTCCATAGAAATGAATACATAGCCCATATCAGCTTTATCATATAAATACAGGCTCATATATCTTAAGTAATCGTGTATGTGTGATATTCCTTAGAAGGGTGTGTGAATTATAAATTTCTTTTTCTACACGATTCATAAATTCATAAAAACCAGCAATTATTCTTTCAGCTTAAGTTATAAAAACATACAATGACGGAATGGTCACACAGGTCTATGAAACGAGATTTAAGAAGTTACGAAGTACTTCGTGAGAAAGACACATTAAACTTTCATATATGCTCATATATTTATTATTTCGCTTATTGTATAGAGAAAGGGCTAAAATTAACGTGTTCTTATGTGCCTATCTTATCGAAGTAAGATTAGACACGCAATCAAATGGTATTCAAGTTAGAAATTTTATTTGGAGAACGGAATGAGTAAGATTTATTTTTATATTACAAGTAACCCCTCCGTACAAAACAAGTAAATTAACACTTTCACGAGATCACTTTCACAGAGTGTTGCAAATGAAAATCTTGTATATTTATTTGAGGATTAAATATTTATTGAAGAAGTGAGTTAGATATCATATTTAATGAAGAAAAGATTCATTGTAGTCTGTTTTATGTCTTTCTTTAAATACACAAATTGTTTCTTATCGGTATCTGTTATGACGTATGACTTGAAAGAGCCAAAAATGTTACTACTATCCGTCCGATGTTAATTGACCGCGTAATGCGGCAACGGGATCCAGATTTTGACTTCGGCGTGACACTCAGTAGTGTGTTATGCACTGTGCTGCAATGATTAAGGATCAGAATTTAATTATACTCTATAAATGGTACTGCCATTTCGTATATATTATATTTAACCTAGCCCCCATACACATCCGATATGATAAAATGACATCAACTATATTTGAGTAGGTTTGGTGTACTCTTCTGTTCAGAAAGCGTGATATACTTTACTGTTCAGAAGTTTAAATCTTTTATTCTTTATCTAATAATACTTCAAGGAGGCAAGTTGTCACCTATGAACCGCCCGCCGACACGTGCAAGTTACAGTTACAGCGGTTATAAATTGACGCTGCGCTTAAATTTGTTTTGTCTTCTTTACAGACTTCTGTGACTGGACATACACGTACTAAGCATTGCTTCCCGTACCATGCCTGAGTACCCAGAAATATCTGACATCAGACGCGTGTGGATGCAAGTTAAATATCTATATATGAATTAAATATACTATTTTTAGTGTATATAATTTCTACCCCAAGTAATGAGTCATAACCTTTAAAACAGTGTGGAGATATTCTACAGTATTGTTCTTTTATTGTAGACCTATGGTGTTCGTCTTTGTATCATGAATGCCAAAGAGGAGTTTGTAGAGGAATTATTAATACATTGTGTGTGTAGTTATTATGTTGTATATAACGTTAGCAAGAAGTCGTACGAAGATAGGATTGCCAAAGAAATGCCTGGAAATGTATTCTCCTATTAAATATATTTTTAGCATCCTCCGTCGCACAGTAAATCAGTAATCTTAAATCATCCTCAATATTTCGGTTTCACGTTGTGCCGTATCGCGCTCACGCAAGCGTCATTGCATATATACATACATAAGTGTTCTGCCCTAGGACAGGTCTTTCACTGCAAACCCAGCATTCTCCAATCTTTCTTATTTTCTGTCTTCCTCCTAGTCTCCTCAGATCATCCATATCTTAATTTCGTCTATCATTTGATATCTTCTTCTACCTCGAACTCTTCTCCCGTTCACCATTCCTTCCAGTGCATCCTTCAGTAGGCAGTTTCTTCTCAGCCAGTGAGATCTTCCTGATCAGTTTCAGCATCATTCTTTCTTCACCCATTCTTTCCAACACACCTTTATTTTTTATTCTGTCTGTCCATTTCGCACACTCCATTCTTCTCCATATCCACATTTCAAATGATTATATTTACTTCTCTTCACTTCGTCGTAATGTCCTCTTTCTGCGCCTATACAATGTTACACTCCACACAAAGCGCTTCATTAGTCTCTTCCTTAGTTCTTGTTCCAGAAGTCCGCAGAAGATGCTCCTTTTTCTATTAAAGCTTCCTTGGCCATTGTTATCCTCCTTTTGACTTCCAGGCTGCAGCTCATGTTACCGCTTATAGTACATCCCAAGTATTTGAAGTATGTCCACTTGCTCTACTGCCCCATTTAGAATTCGCAAGTTTAGCTTCTTTATTTTTCCATTGCAAGGTTGTTAAAAAACCAAAGCTTTACTCTTAAGATCATCGTTTGGATGTTTGTCAGCAATCAGGTTTGGCTTCCTGGATCATGAACGAGAAGACGCACTCTCCAAAACATCAATTTTTAGCCAGTGGCTTAAGCATTTGTCGAGAAGGATTAATTTTACACGCTGGAATTTATTCCATTCCATTTTCATTATTTTCTTGATCTCCTCGTCTGGACTTCCTGGCATGATTATGGGTTAGCCCTTACATATGTCTATTCTTCAGCGTTTAGTAAATTAGCTTATATCTCTTTTAAGCCAAAAGTATATTTTAATTAATTTTACACTACCAGACGTTATTCACAGAAAGAACTCTCGGAATCTCAGTTCCGTTCCCAATATTTTGTGTACAGATATCGTATTCAGTTAAATGTGAAGGTGAAGTGTGAGAAAACAGCTTCCTTCTTCATCTTATTCAGTTGGAATATAATCTTTCACTCGTGAATATTTAAGCGTAATTGTGCTAGACGTTTCAAGGGATGTATAATTTCCTTTGAGACGGAGGGATGTTGCAGCCCTTCTCTATGTTAGCGTGAAGAAAAATAATGTGACAGGCCTCGCGTCTAATTGAAGGTGAGATTGTGAACCTTGCTCTTCGGTTAATCTGTTCTTCTCGACAATTTCGGTGAAACGAAGTGTATGTATGCAGAACGAGAAGGGTGATATCCGAGAATGTTGTAACATAACTTACTGCGAAATTCTCCTGGAAGCAATGCCATCCCTTCTCTTGCAAGGGTGGCAAAGTAACGTGTCAAGTGTCACTGGAAGTAATGTGTAACCATTCGTCTTAAAGGAGCGGCAAATGCTGTAGATCAAGGGGTTCAGCGTGGCTTTAAAATAACGTAGCGCTGTAAACGGAAGCGGCAATTCATGTATTGTGAGAGCATTCCAGTATTGATTAGTTTAATATAATTTTAGCAATGAATACCTCCTTGTCTCATTGATGATATAAAGTATTTACGTAATTATATCATGTCAAAGAAATTTGTGAAATTATATATCACCGGCTATAACTACAAAATAAAGATCTCTGATAGGGTTGTCTAATATCATAAAACGTATAAATTAATCATAAGATACGGAAATAGCTGCCTACTGTCCAAGAACATGAAATAGAAATCAACAAACAATTAACACACTGTTGTGTTTTACATTACCGTTTTGTAATACCAGTAAAAACAATTTCTAAAGCGCAACAAAAAAAAAAAAATAAATAAATAAAATCGCAAAGATCATTGACTTCAAAGTCCACCACTGTGGAGTAACGGTTAGCTAGCCTGACCGTGAAACGAGCGGGCCCGGGTTCAAACCCTAGTTGACACAACTTAGAAGTTGGCGTTTTACTGAGGTTTTCCCTCAAGAACTTGAAGCAAAATTGCTGGGTAAGTTCCGCCGTTAGACCTGGGCCTCATTACGCCTTCAGTAGCACCATATCATGTACAATCTTAATATTTACAGGTCGACAAGGAGGGCATGACAGGCGTGGTTCCGGTATTCGCTTACAGGTGTCATCTGTATGATTGAGCTGCACCAGTGAACTAAGCTGCACAAATTCTAGGGAGCTGTAGGGGCTTAATAGTGGACTGCGGCAGACCGGGGAGTGTAGCTCTATTGGATAGATTGCGCCATGTTGAGTCGCGGAGTCTACGGTGGCGCTGTCTTTTGGTCGAAGGATGCAATAGAACGCAAGCACGTGAATTGCGAACAGATGTCATCGATCTCAGAGGGCGCCATATTAACAGGGATCCGCACCTGTGGAGTAACGGTCAGCGCGCCTGGCCGCGAAACCAGGTGGCCCGGGTTCGAATCCCGGTCGGGGCAAGTTACCTGGTTGAGATTTTTTCCGGGTTTTTCCTAAACCCAATACGAGCAAATGCTGGGTAACTTTCGGTGCTGGACCCCGGACTCATTTCACCTGGCATTATCACCATTTCATTCAGACGCCAAATAACCTGAGATGTTGCTACAGTGTCGTAAAATAACCCAATAAAATAAAAAAAAATTAACAGGGAGACAACGGTGGGAGTGCTTCTGTTCACGCAGACTTCGGCAGAAATGTATGCCATAGTCGAATCGATAATATAACATCAAGAAGTGAATCACGTGCTTAAAGAGCGGTCCCAAAGACATTAAAAGTCATCCCAAATAAGGAGAATACACAATAAGTCAAATTTGTTTGCCTACGGGCCCTCTCCAGGGAAAAAAATTGACTTCAAATAAATGTACGTGAAACTAAGTAACTGCATATCCGGAAAGGTTATTCAACGATTTAAAATAGTGAAAGATAATGCTGTAATTGAACATGTGTCGTCGTTCAGATATCTCGAAAACATTATTTGAAATTTGAATTAAATATTGAAGGAATTGATAGATATAGTTTACTAACTTACTACCACAGAAATAAAAAAAGACATAAATCTAATCGACATGAAGATCGTACTCGAAGACAAAAGTATAACTTTCCCGTTAATTGAGCCTAAATGTCATACAAGAGCAGCTTTTAAACACGGTGCTAGTTTCGGGCCAAGAATTTATAATAATATTACAAACAATTTTCCATATCTTAAATATTTTAAAATTGAACCTTTTAAAAAATAAATTAAAAAAATTATTCAAGATACACAATGTTAACAAACGCAGAATAAATATGGGAAATGCCTCTTATTATTCGGTTGAGAAGTTTTTGTCATCTGGTCTGCTGTCAAAAAATCTGAAAGTTAATATTTATAAAACATTTATATTACCGGTTGTTCTGTATGGTTGTGAAACTTGGAATCTCACTTTGAAAGAGGAACAGAGATTAAGGATGTTTGAGAATAAGGTCGTTAGGAAAATATTTGGAGCTAAGAGGGATGAAGTTACAGGAGAATGGAGAAAGTTACTCAACGCAGAAATGCACGCATTGTATTCTTCACCTGACATAATTAGGAACATTAAATCCAGACGTTTGAGATGCGCAGGGCATGTAGCACGTATGGACGAATCCAGAAATGCATATAGAATGTTAGTTGGGAGACCGGGGGGAAATAGACCGTTGCGTAGGCGGAGACGTAGATGGGAGGATAATATTAAATGGTTTTGAGGAAGGTGGGATATGATGGAAGGGAATTAATTAATCTTGCATAGGATAGAGACCGATGGTGGGCTTATGTGAGGGCGGCAATGAACCTTCGGGTTCCTTAAAAGCATTTAAGTAAGTAAGTGTATTTTTCCTTTTATTTCTGTCGACTGTATTCATGTTTTTATTGAATATCACTGCTTCTGTCTGATTGTCAATGTATATTAATTGTGTTTTTTCTCTGTTTCTCTCTTTTTTTTAGCTCTTGTGCGTTATTTATTGGTTTTGAATTAAGTTAATTAACATGTTTAATAAACTGTCTTTGTAGGCCTAAATGTTATGTTATATTATTGGCTAAGACCACACCGTACATGAGCCTGGCTCTTACGGTAGTGGCTAGAAATATTTTTGTTTTTATAATTTTAATTTGTACTCCCTAGTTAAATAGTTAAATAAATTAAATTAAATATTGATGACACAGGACATAAAATACATTTTTTAAATGGCGAAGTAGGAAAAAATTCAGAAAAATGATATTAAATGAGACGAAATTTGAAAGATATAATATTAAAACAGATTTAAAAATTCGGAAGCTAAGCATGAGCACTAAATAAAAGAAGAAAATAAAGATAAATGGCAACCAAAATGAAATATTTGTTACTATTATTGGGATTAAAAATATTAGTTTGTTAAAGAAATGCTATTATATTATAAATATAAAATTAAAACTTGAATATTGTATTCGTAATTCATGCTGAAGAAGGAAGGTGAACCAGAAAAAAGAGAAAGAAAGAGAGGAAAGTAAGGACAAGAAAAGTGAAACGTTGAAGATACAGAGAAAGGAGAAAGAGACAGCAACAACAGAGAGTAGGCCTATAGTGTGTATGTAATGGGAAAAAATAAGTTGGACAGAGAGGGAGAGGAGGAAAGAACAAGAAAAGGAATAGAGTAAGAGAAAGGGAGAATGAGTAGGAAATGGTAGAGTTGGAATACCAAACAGTAGGAAAAAGTGAAGGCAGTGAATAGGAGGAATAGAATAGAAAAAGGAGGAAAAAACGAGAAGAACATTGGAAGAAAGAGAAGAATAAGAAAGGAATAAGGAAGAGTATGAAAGCTGAAGGTAAAGAGAAGTAAAAATGGAGAACATTAGAGTGTAAGATAATAATTACATACAAGGAATAAAGGAACAAATCAGGAAAGGATATGGCGAAGGTGAGAAAGAAGCGGAGGAAAGGGAAACTATTAAAATCATTTGAAGCCATTAGAAAATTAGGAGATGGAAAAATAATATGGCTCTTCATCTTTATTGACGTTCAATATAAAATTTGATGTGCAAAATAAATAAAAAAACATAACCGATAAGGCACACAAATGCTATGAAGGTACTTGTACGGGTATATAGTGAGTCAGAATTCTCAGCTTTTACACTGCGTAACAGATAGTAAGAACTAATCTGTAAATTAGGAGAGAATCTCCAACTTCCTGAAGTAATCTCGTGTCTACGAAGTTTCCTGTCAAATGAATGAATCTCATCCTAGACTGACGACTGGAGTACCGTCTTTTCATGCCAGAGGAACGTAATCGAGACATGTAGGCTTCAATTGAAACTTGTAATTGACGAAGACTACGTTCGGGAAGGTTTTCACAGGGAGTTCGTTTCTTTAGCCACCCATCCAGTAAATAATAATAATAATAATAATAATAATAATAATAATAATAATAATAATAATAATGATAATAATAATAATGACCATCACCTTGCCATTGCCTTATTAAATTAATTAACCCCATCCTAGACTAACGGCTTGAGTACAGTCTTTTCACGCCTGAGGACTGTAATCGAAACGCGAAGTTTCCAATTGATACTTCTGATTAATGAAAACGATGTCGGTGTCTTTTGGATTGTTACATTGAGCGTTTCAATACTATCAAATAGGCCGGCCGCGCCCTGCGTGGTTTCAGCCGAGCGCGTAACCATTTCTCCGGCGCACCTCCAATATATAACAGTAATAACTTTCACACAACTGAAAACCTATGAATCATTTAGTCATTCTGTGCAAAATTCCCAAAGAAAACGTGTTGAGCTGTTTGGGAAAGGAAAAACTGTCGCTCTTAGCGCATCAAAATACAAGATTGGCGTTAGAAATATGCACAATTTAATAGAATAAAACAAAGTAGTAAGTATTATTGTATTTCACTGTTTTCATTAGTTATAACCAGCATAACATTGTATAATGTGTAGTATGAAGGCATCAATCGTTGCAGTATTATAGGAATTTCAAATTATGAAACCAAGTATTATATGCTTAATTTATGAAAATATTTCATGGTACGGATTATTCGATTTTTCGATTAACCGTTCAGTTCACCTCCTTTATTAACACTGATAATAGAGGTTCTAATGTGTTTCGTAAGGATTAGAAACTACTTTACCTTCTATTGTGAATCTGCTACTAATATATTAAATCTGCAGGTGAATGAGAAAAAAAAATAAAAATTCATTCTGAAAATATGCAAACTTCTTATACAGGATGAGTCATAAGTCATCATAAGTCATCTGATGGATCAAAAATAAGAACAATTCCTTATTTAAAAATTTGACGAAAAATGCTTAATTGAGGCATTGACATGGTAAAGGTCGTAACTGCCAAAAATTCGAAATTTTAGATTTTTCATTGAGAAGGTAGTAAATGGCCAAGCCAATGGCACAGAGTAGGTAGTATGTCCGTATGTAATGAAACAAAGTTGGAAACGTAGTCACTAGATGTTGTAAGTTGTATGTGCACAGCTGTTGGCGCGGAGAAGGTAGTAACTCCTTTTACAACATCAGAGTGTGTCTAGACAAATATGGGCTGATAACTGTGCAGGGCAGAATAAGAATCGGATGATTCTAATGGTTCTGATTGACATTATTGCCAAGAAACATTTTGATTCAGTGGACTTGAAATTCCTGGTTTCAGAACATTCCTACATGCCATAAGATAAGGAATTTGGCATCATAGAGAAAAGAAAAAAAAAAAAGATGCAAGACCATGGTTCCAGAAGAGGTAAGGCCTAATAATGTAATAATGATGAAAGATGAGGATTTCTTCGACTTTTCTGCGGAATGTGACAAGTTTTTGAATACAACTCCTATCAAAATCAGCATCCTCAACTGGATTAGACTCTCAAGAGCTGATTTTCCTCTAATAAAAACAAGACAGTCATTTAATGACCTTGAAATGTGGACAGAGCACAGGATTTTTAAGAAAGGACTGTCATTAACGTCAATCACTAACTTGCATTGCTTGCAACGCCTTGAAAGAAGACTAGTCATCCCTGATGCCAAAAAGAGAGACTTGTTATCTATGTTAGACTTCCTTGATGAAAAGTATCATGCATTTTACCGAAAAATTTGTGCATAATGTATAAATAACGTTAATTCTCAGTTTTGCTAAGAAGTGATTTCAATGCTGTGTTTTCATAAAATAGGATTTCACAGATAAATCTGTGCCAGACTTTTAAAATTTCATATGTAACACAAACATGAATGTATTCCTTTCATTTAAAGCAGTTTCTGTAATTATGTAAGTGAGAAAGTGTTCATAAATTTGTTTTTTGCTTCCCCTGAAAAAATTTGTTTTTGGCAGTTTCTACCTTTCCCATGTCAGCGCCTCAATTATTGAAAAAAATAGTAATAGTGACTTTGTGACTTTTTTCCTTCATAAGTATCTGATTGTATTATTGTGTCGTTTTTGTTTTGATTTTGTATCAGTGTTTGTTCACAATGAACACAGTGACAAGACGTAGTAGCTACATTGTTTTTGTTCTGATTGGACGCAGTGGTCCAATTCCTTGGCTACCCAGATCACCCGACCTCATCCCATTAGATTTTTGCCTTTGGAGTCATCTATGCAACACCAGTGAATGATGCAGAGGAGCTATTGCAACACGTTCAAAATGCATGCCAATGGATCCGTGAGAACAACATGGTGTTTGAGCGAACTTGCACTCGTGTGTACATCGTGCTCAGGCGTGTGTAAACAATAAAGGGCACACATTGAGCACCTTTTATAAACGTTAAATGACAAGTTTCCATGTACTTATGACAGAACAAAAAAGAGCAAAAACAAAGTACGACCATTTCTCCAATAAATAAGCATTTTCCTTCAGATTTTCATATGTGGAATTGTTCTTATTTTTGATTCAGGAACACGTTCACGCGTTTTCTAACCATACTTATGATTCACCCTCTATATGCTTCTGCTTTGCAATATCTACTATTCGAGAAAATGTTAGTTTACCGTCCAAGTTTGTGAACATGATAGTAATGTGTGAACGAGAAAAAAGTTCGGGACAGAAGAAGATATCAGATTATAGACGACATGAAAATATTTGGGTCATATACGGAGGCTAAAAGGAAGGCAGAAAATAATGAAGATTGCAGAATGTTGGGTTTGTAGTGTAAGATCTCCCATTTGGCTGAACACTATGTATGTATATATGTATGCATGTATGTATGTATTTATTTATGTATGTATTGTATTGCATTGCATTGTATTGCATTGTATCGTATTGTATTGTATCGCATCGTATCGTATGTATGTAATAATAATGAGTTAAACTAAACGAACATTTTTTGTAGATACAAGATATCACTTTCATTAGCCATCGATATTCTCATATAGATCTAATATGCACGCGCACACACATATTAAAAACTGAAAAATTTTTACGATTCTGGTCGTTGAAACGCTCCTACTTTCGAAGAAACTACAGGTCTGCCTCCCTGCATCCCAGGTATATAAATTGCATGTACAAAACACATCAGATCTTTACATACCTCTAATAGTTGAGGTGAGAGTGTAGATATTTTGTTGCATGTATTCGATTACGTTAAGTTACGGAGTAACTGTTCCATGGATCGTGTATGGAATTAAGGACCATTATAACATCCAACAGAGTGATGCATACACCATTAGACAAAACAATGGGACAATTACGCAAAGTGACAGGAAGCACTTTATATGGCATATGGAGAAGATCGCTGCAATATTTCACAGCACTCCATCTGGCAGTGCACTTACCATGCTCTTCTGGCGAATTTGCCTCTACACCGCGTAGCTATCTGTGCAACCTCTTTGTTTACCAGTGACACAGTGTCAAGATGTAAAGTTCTTTGTTTCGTGCTGCATGTCGGTGAATCTCAAAATGAACAGAGGAGTTTTGCAGTATTAAAGGCAAGTGTAATTTAGTACTTCAAGAAAGTTTGCCTGAATGCCAATTTGTCCGTGGGTAATGTTACAGGATCTACCAGAGATTTAATGACAATGATTATCAAAATATAGGGTTAATATTAAGCATCGGCTCCCAAAACATTTTATTTGGAGGACCAGTAACCACGAGGATAATCGGTCGCAGTCACATGCTCTACTAAAGAAAATTTTTCGAAATGAAAACGAACTTTTATGTACAATAATTTTCAGTAAATATTTAGCAAGGAAACGCCATTACCATGTGTTAAATGTTACTTCTGATACTAGTTGAAATGGAAATTTTGGTAGAAAATTGAATTCAGAATCATTATCTAAAGAGAAGTGTGGGACTAGTTATTTGAAGATTAAAGATTGTTAATGTCTGGATTCTGTTGAGTAGTGTTGAAGACCAAGCAGCAAAATTCAGATATTTCATTCTTGATTTTTTCCCGAGTTAAATTAGCCTGCCATCAACAGATTTGTGCAAATATCTCATTTCTTTGAAATTGTCGGTTGATCTACTATTGCCTAACTCCGTCCAATTAAAGGAAGGTAATTATGAAAAGAGATGCACTTTTCATTACGAGTATTAGTTCTGGTGTACAGGGTGGGCACAAAGTCTCGTTACCCCCTCTAAATATCCCAAATATACACACTATTTATGAAATTTCGGTCATAATGCAGACATACATCTACTTTATATTATCTGTGTGTCATAAATGTCCAAACGGTTAGTATGTCCTTCACCATCCTCACAGAAAATAATAAGTCGCCGAGCTCGGTGTGACATTCGCCTCAGCATTGCTGGTGTAGCGTCACACGCGTCATTCAATTCATCAGTGGTGTCGTACCGTTCCTGTGCAACAATGCTCTTGATGAAACATCACAGCGCATTGTCACAGGTTGTGAGACTTAATATGCCATTTCCTTTAGTGAGAGATGTGATGAGATGTTTCCACAACTCTGGATTGGCCGTGGATCATCCATATTACCAGCTCTTCTCGGCCGGCCACCTCGCAGCCCTGACCTCACAACCTGTGACAGTGCGCTGTGGGGTTTCATCAAGAGCGTTGTTGCACAGGAACGGTACGACACCACTGATGAATTGAAGGACGCCGTGCGACGCGCTTTCCAACAGATTACACCAGCAATGCTGATACGAATGTCACACTGAACCTGGCAACTCATTTATTTTGTGTAAGGAGAATGATGGTCCACTTAGAACACACACTTAATGTAAAGTGGTTGCATGTCTGCACTATGACCGGAATTACATAAAATTATGTATATTTGAGATATGTATAGTGGGTAATGGGACTTTGTGCCCTTCCTGTACATTGAATCGGAATGGCTAACTCGAATACTATAGACAGACGAGGTCCACTCTACTATCAGTGGTGGAGGCAATGCAATTGTCGCATATGGACAACAGAAAATCTACGTCCACAGACCAAATCACATTACGAGCACATTCCACAGTCGCTTAGTTCATCTTGATTGCTCAATTTGTTTTGCAGTTACATTAGTTTCAACTATATTAGTCAATGACTGAATGAGATACTGAATGTCTGATATCTTCACTGAGTGTTTGTTTAGCTAACTGCCTGTCTGTATTACTGACTGAATGGCGCACTTTGTGATTACTGGTTTTAGTGACATTGATTTTGTGACTCTGAATTTTTAAGTTATTGACTGAAGCCAAATTTCACCGGTTGAATTAATTACTTATCTTATAAAGTTATCAGTTTTTTCTTAATCTTGTCCTTTAATCGAGATTTTTTCTTTCCGTTTTATGAGGAGATTCTGATTTGAAATTATTCTGACTTAAGTTCTCTTGCTTTTATGTAATTTAAATTAAGAAACTTTCGGTGATATTGTGAAGAATTTAAAGTCGATAGCGAGATTAAAAGAAAATTTGGACGCGCTTGTTTGAAAGAAGGCTGTACCTAGATCTCCATGCTATATTCTTCCTAACATTTTTGTTTCTAATCATAAACAACAGCTATATTTTGTCCAGAACTTGAAGTCCGAATTTTAGTGAAATTATGATTTTTTTTTCACGAAAAATATTAATTTTCAGTAGGTCTACTTTTTAAAAGTAGCCCGACGCTTAGAGGTCCTCCTCGCAAAATTTCTGAGATTTTCCCTTAAAACAGGTACATCAGCTCGGAGCATTTAGGATTCGGAGCAAGCACTGAACTTCAGTTGGAATAACGTTTCATGTGCATCCTATTCGGGAAAGTGTTTGTAATGGAGGATGATGCAAATAAGAATAGACATCAACGCCAATAGGCTTCAATCATTCTTGGGGAAAACCCTATTCTATTATTATTGAATGTAATAATAAGGCAAAATATATGCATATCATTATAATAATTAATTAATTAACCTGCAGTGACATTAATCGACTTTGTATGCTAACTAGTTCGCAAAATATTTCGCCAGAAAAGGATAGCGATACTCGAAGAGATTAAAAAAGTAATATTATATCTTTATTTTTTCATAAGTCCTAATTAGTCTAGACAATATTTTATTAAGCACACAGTACCTTTTATTCCTATTGGACATTTTATTGACATTAAAGTGTTATTAATTTATTTTCACATAAATATCTACATCTAAGTGAATCTGCTATTCGAGCCAGTTACAAGAATACACTTGTAAATAGAAAAAAAAAACCTTGTTGCTTTTCAATGAAGGAGAGTTTGTGAAGGAATGTTTACTTTCATTATCAATAGTTTCATTAAATGTTAAATGTCAATGAAGGAGAGTTTGTGAAGGAATGTTTAAATGTTAAATGTCAATGAAGGAGAGTTTGTGAAGGAATGTTTAAATGTTAAATGTCAATGAAGGAGAGTTTGTGAAGGAATGTTTACTTTTAGTATCAATAGTTTCATTAAATGTTAAATGTCAATGAAGGAGAGTTTGTGAAGGAATGTTTAAATGTTAAATGTCAATGAAGGAGAGTTTGTGAAGGAATGTTTAAATGTTAAATGTCAATGAAGGAGAGTTTGTGAAGGAATGTTTAAATGTTAAATGTCAATGAAGGAGAGTTTGTGAACGAATGTTTAAACGTTAAATGTCAATGAAGGAGAGTTTGTGAAGGGATGTTTACTTTTAGTATAAATAGTTTCACTAAATGTTACTTTCTGAAAAGGAAAAAAAAAAACATCTTCATGCTTGTTCTAGTACTTCATTTGTACTACTACTACTACTACTACTACTACTACTACTACTACTACCACTACTACCACCACTACCACTACCACTACCACCACCAACACCACCACCACCACTACCACTACCACTAATACTAATAATAATGAACTTTCTACAAAAAAATTCGTGTTATTAAAAATATATTTACCGGTACTGTAGAGATGTTTGTACCTAATTACTCTAAAAATATGTAATAAAATTCACCAGAAATAATACTACTATATCAACAATAACAATAAATGAGTAATAATAATAATAATAATAATAATAATAATAATAATAATAATAATAATAATAATAATAAGAATGACGATAATATAATAATAACAGTAGTAATAAATAATAATATACAAAACTAGACGACTTTGAGATATACGGATAGTATTAGGAGACAAAGAGGAAGGCAGAAAATAGGAATGTTGGGATTGCACTGAATGACATGTCTTGAGCAGAACACACACAACAAGCATATTGTCGTATGTTTCCAGGAAAATATAGTAAACACACACCACAAACATATTGTAGTATGTTTCCTGGGAAACATAGTAAACACACACCACAAACATATTGTCATATGCTTCCTGGGAAACTTAGTAAACACACGCCACAAACATATTGTCGTATATTTCCTGGGAAACGTAGTAAAAACACGCCACAAACAAATTGTCGTATGTTTCCTGGGAAACATAGTAAACACACGCCACAAACATATTGCCGTATGTTTCCTGGGAAACATAGTAAACACACGCCACAAACATATTGTCGTATGTTTCCTGGGAAACATAGTAAACACACACCACAAACATATTGTCATATGTTTCCTGGGAAACTTAGTAAACACACGCCACAAACATATTGTCGTATATTTCCTGGGAAACGTAGTAAACACACGCCACAAACATATTGTCGTATGTTTCCTGGGAAACATAGTAAACACACGCCACAAACATATTGCCGTATGTTTCCTGGGAAACATAGTAAACACACGCCACAAACATATTGCCGTATGTTCCCTGGGAAACATAGTAAACACACGCCACAAACATATTGCCGTATGTAACCTGGGAAACATAGTAAACACACGCCACAAACATATTGTCGTATGTAACCTGGGAAACATAGTAAACACACGCCACAAACCTAATGCCGTATGTTTCCTGGGAAACATAGTAAACACGCGCCACAAACATATCGTCGTATGTCTCCTGGGAAACATAGTTAAAACGCGCCACAAACATATCGTCGTATGTCTCCTTGGAAACATTGTAAACACGCACCATAAACATATTGTCGTATGTCTCCTGGGAAACATAGTAAACACGCACCACAAACAGATTATCGTATGTCTCGTGGGAAACATAATAAACACGCACCACAAATATATTGTCGTATGCCTCCTGGGAAACATAGTAAAAAACGCACCACAAACATATTATCGTATGTCTCGTGGGAAACATAGTAAACACGCACCACAAATATATTGCGTATGTCTCCTGGGAAACATAGTAAACACGCACCACAAACGTATTGTCGTATGTCTCCTGGGAAACATAGTAAACACGCACCACAAACGTATAATCGTATGTCTCCTGGGAAACATAGTAAACACGCACCACAAACATATTATCGTATGTCTCCAGGGAAACATAGTAAACACGCACCACAAACATATTGTCGTATGTCTCCTGGGAAACATAGTAAACACGCACCACAAATATTAGCCGTATATCTCCTGGGAAACATAGTAAACACGCACTACAAACATATTGCCGTATGTCTCCTGGGAAACATAGTAAACACGCACCACAAACATGTTGTCGTATGTCTCCTGGGAAACATAGTAAACACGCACCACAAACTTGTTGTCGTATGTCTCCTGGGAAACATAGTAAACACGCACCACAAACATGTTGGCGTATGTCTCCTGGGAAACATAGTAAACACGCACCACAAATAAACTGTCGTATGTCTCCTGGGAAAAATAGTAAACACGCACCACAAACTTGTTGTCGTATGTCTCCTGGGAAACATAGTAAACACGCACCACAAACATGTTGGCGTATGTCTCCTGGGAAACATAGTAAACACGCACCACAAATAAATTCTCGTATGTCTCCTGGGAAACGTACTAAACACGTACCACAAACATTTTGTCGTATGTCTCCTGGGAACATAGTAAACACGCGCCACAAACATATTGTCGTATGTCTCCTGGGAAACATAGTAAACACGCGCACCAAACATATTGTCGTATGTCTCCTGGGAAACATAGTAAACACGCACCACAAACGTATAATCGTATGTCTCCTGGGAATCATAGTAAACACGCACCACAATCATATTGTCGTATGTCTCCTGGGAAACATAGTAAACACGCGCAACAAACTTATTGTCGTATGTCTCCTGCGAAACATAGTAAACACGCGCCACAAACCTATTAACGTATGTCTCCTGAGAAACATAGTAAACACGCGCCACAAACATATTGTCGTATGTCTCCGGGGAAACATAGTAAACACGCACCACAAACATATTGTCGTATGTCTCCTGGGAAACATAGTAAACACGCACCACAGCCATATTGTCGTATGTCTCCTGGGAAACATAGCAAACACGCACCACAAATATATTGTCGTATCTCTCCTGGGAAACATAGTAAACACGCACCACAAGCATATTATCGTATGTCTCCTGGGAAACATAGTAAACACGCACCACAAACATATTGTCGTATGTCTCCTGGGAAACATAGTAAACACGCACCACAAATATTAGCCGTATATCTCCTGGGAAACATAGTAAACACGCACCACAAACATATTGCCGTATGTCTCCTGGGAAACATAGTAAACACGCACCACGAACATGTTGTCGTATGTCTCCTGGGAAACATAGTAAACACGCACCACAAATAAATTGTCTATGTCTCCTGGGAAAAATAGTAAACACGCACCACAAACATGTTGTCGTATGTCTCCTGGGAAACATAGTAAACACGCACCACAAACATGTTGGCGTATGTCTCCTGGGAAACATATTAACACGCACCACAAATAAATTCTCGTATGTCTCCTGGGAAACGTACTAAACACGTACCACAAACATTTTGTCGTATGTCTCCTGGGAACATAGTAAACACGCGCCACAATCATATTGTCGTATGTCTCCTGGGAAACATAGTAAACACGCGCACCAAACATATTGTCGTATGTCTCCTGGGAAACATAGTAAACACGCACCACAAACGTATAATCGTATATCTCCTGGGAAACATAGTAAACACGCACCACAAACATATTGTCGTATGTCTCCTGGGAAACATAGTAAACACGCGCAACAAACTTATTGTCGTATGTCTCCTGCGAAACATAGTAAACACGCGCCACAAACATATTATCGTATGTCTCCTGAGAAACATAGTAAACACGCGCCACAAACATATTGTAGTATGTCTCCGGGGAAACATAGTAAACACTCACCACAAACATATTGTCGTATGTCTCCTGAGAAACATAGTAAACACGCACCACAGACATATTGTCGTATGTCTCCTGGGAAACATAGCAAACACGCACAACAAATATATTGTCGTATCTCTCCTGGGAAACATAGTAAACACGAACCACAATTATATTGTCGTATGTTTCCTGCGAAATATAGTAAATACGCACCACTATCATATTGTCGTGTGTTTCCTGGGAAACATAGTAAACACGCACCACAAACATTTGTCGTCTGTTTCCTGGGAAACATAGCAAACACGCACCACAAACATATTGTCGCATGTCTCATGGGAAACATAGAAAAGACGCACTACAAACATATTTTCGTATGTTTCCTGGGAAAGGTAGTAAACACGCACTACAAAGATATTTTCGTATGTTTCCTGGGAAAAGTAGTAAACACGCACTAAAAGGATATTTTCGTATGTTTCCTGGGAAACGAAGTAAACACGCACTACAAACATATTGTCGTATGTTTCCTGGGAAAACATAATAAACACACCCTACAAACATATTGTCGTATGTTTCCTGGGAAACATAGTAAACACACACTACAAACATATTTCGGTATGTTTCCTGGGATACATAGTAAACACACACTACAAACATATTGCGGAATGTTTCCAGGGAAACATAGTAAACACACACTATAAACATATTGCGGTATGGTTCCTGGGAAAAAAAATAATAGTAAACACACACTACAAATATATTGCCGTATGTTTCCTGGGAAACATAGTAAACACGTGCCACAAACATATTGCCGTATGTTTCCTGGGAAACATTGTAAACACTCGCCACAAACATATTGCCGTATGTTTCCTGGGAAACATAGTAAACACTCGCCACAAACATATTGGCGTATGTTTCCTGGGAAACATAGTAAACACGCGCCACAAACATATTGCCGTATGTTTCCTGGGAAACATAGTAAACACTCGCCACAAACATATTGCCGTATGTTTCCTGGGAAACATAGTAAACACGCGCCACAAACATATTGCCGTATGTTTCCTGGGAAACATAGTAAACACTCGCCACAAACATATTGGCGTATGTTTCCTGGGAAACATAGTAAACACGCGCGACAAACATATTGTCGTATGTTTCCTGGGAAACATAGTAAACACGCGCCACAGATATATTTCCGTATGTTTCATGGGAAACATAGTAAACACGCGCCACAAACATATTGCCGTATGTTTCCTGGGAAACATAGTAAACACGCGCCACAAACATATCGTCGTATGTTTCCAGGGAAACATAGTAAACACGCGCCACAAACATATCGTCGTATGTTTCCTGGGAAACATAGTTAAAACGAGCCACAAACATATCGTCGTATGTCTCCTGGGAAACATAGTAAACACGCACCATAAATATATTGTCGTATGTCTCCTGGGAAACATAGGAAACACGCACCACAAACACATTATCGTATGTCTCGTAGGAAACATAATAAACAAACACCACAAATATATTGTCGCATGTCTCCTGGGAAACATAGTAAAAAACGCACCACAAATATATTGCGTATGTCTCCTGGGAAACATAGTAAACACGCACCACAAACGTATTGTCGTATGTCTCCTGGGAAACATAGTAAACACGCACCACAAACGTATTTTCGTATGTCTCCTGGGAAACATAGTAAACACGCACCACAAACGTATTGTCGTATGTCTCCTGGGAAACATAGTAAACACGCACCACAAACTTATAATCGTATGTCTCCTGGGAAACATAGTAAACACGCACCACAAACATATTATCGTATGTCTCCAGGGAAACATAGTAAACACGCACCACAAACATATTGCCGTATGTCTCCTGGGAAACATAGTAAACACGCACCACAAATATTAGCCGTATATCTCCTGGGAAACATAGTAAACACGCACCACAAACATATTGCCGTATGTCACCTGGGAAACATAGTAAACACGCACCACAAACATGTTGTCGTATGTCTCCTGGGAAACATAGTAAACACGCACCACAAACTTGTTGTCGTATGTCTCCTGGGAAACATAGTAAACACGCACCACAAACATGTTGGCGTATGTCTCCTGGGAAACATAGTAAGCACGCACCACAAATAAATTCTCGTATGTCTCCTGGGAAACGTACTAAACACGTACCACAAACATTTTGTCGTATGTCTCCTGGGAACATAGTAAACACGCGCCACAAACATATTGTCGTATGTCTCCTGGGAAACATAGTAAACACGCGCACCAAACATATTGTCGTATGTCTCCTGGGAAACATAGTAAACACGCACCACAAACGTATAATCGTATGTCTCCTGGGAATCATAGTAAACACGCACCACAAACTTATTGTCGTATGTGTCCTGGGAAACATAGTAAACACGCGCAACAAACTTATTGTCGTATGTCTCCTGCGAAACATAGTAAACACGCGCCACAAACCTATTAACGTATGTCTCCTGAGAAACATAGTAAACACGCGCCACAAACATATTGTCGTATGTCTCCGCGGAAACATAGTAAACACGCACCACAAACATATTGTCGTATGTCTCCTGGGAAACATAGTAAACACGCACCACAGCCATATCGTCGTATGTCTCCTGGGAAACATAGCAAACACGCACCACAAATATATTGTCGTATCTCTCCTGGGAAACATAGTAAACACGCACCACAAATATATTGTCGTATGTTTCCTGCGAAATATAGTAAATACGCACCACTATCATATTGTCGTGTGTTTCCTGGGAAACATAGTAAACACGCACCACAAACATTTGTCGTCTGTTTCCTGGGAAACATAGCAAACACGCACCACAAACATATTGTCGCATGTCTCATGGGAAACCTAGAAAAGACGCACTACAAACATATATTCATATGTTTCCTGGGAAAGGTAGTAAACACGCACAACAAAGATATTTTCGTATGTTTCCTGGGAAAAGTAGTAAACACCCACTCAAAGGATATTTTCGTATGTTTCCTGGGAAACGAAGTAAACACGCACTACAAACATATTGTCGTATGTTTCCTGGGAAACATTGTAAACAAGCACTACAAACATATTGTCGTATGTTTCCTGGGACACATGGTAAACACGCACTACAAATATATTTTCGTATGGTTCCTGGGAAACATGGTACACAAAGACTACAATTATATTTCGGTATGTTTCCTGGGAAACATAATAAACACACCCTACAAACATATTGTCGTATGTTTCCTGGGAAACATAGTAAACACACACTACAAACATATTTTTGGGTATGTTTCCTGGGATACATAGTAAACACACACTACAAACATATTGCGGTATGTTTCCAGGGAAACATAGTAAACACACACTATAAACATATTGCGGTATGGTTCCTGGGAAAAAAATAGTAAACACACACTACAAACATATTGCCGTATGTTTCCTGGGAAACATAGTAAACACGTGCCACAAACATATTGCCGTATGTTTCCTGGGAAACATAGTAAACACGCGCCACAAACATATTGCCGTATGTTTCCTGGGAAACATAGTAAACACTCGCCACAAACATATTGGCGTATGTTTCCTGGGAAACATAGTAAACACGCGCCATAAACATATTGGCGTATGTTTCCTGGGAAACATAGTAAACACGCGCCACAAACATATTGTCGTATGTTTCCTGGGAAACATAGTAAACACGGGCCACAGATATATTGCCGTAAGTTTCATGGGAAACATAGTAAACACGCGCCACAAACTGTAACAGTCGTCGTCGCCCTCGGCTGCCAGCTCCGAAATATGGAACGTATCTCGAGGATTCACGTCGATGTCAATAATTAACTATATACACTGATTAATTTGGGCGCCAGCCTCCTCGAGATTACTCCGGTAGAGGTATGAGGTTCCCAGGTCAGCTGCAAAAACGGTCGGGACATGGGGTTTGGGAGACGTGCTCGTAGGTTGAAATGATGTAGGCGCACACCAGAAGTTGTTGGTAAGAACTATGAAAACGTTTATTATTATTATTAAGTGTTCGTTTCAGGTTAGCAGAAATGCGCGTCCAAGTGTATAATAACTCGCTCTCACTTCCCACAAGTTGGTATACTAATTTCTGAGTTCACGTAATTATATATTTTGTACTATAAAACACCAGTAATATAACGGACAGTTGATAACGTGATGAGAGGAAAGAATTCAGACTTATAATAATAATGCAACACACGACTTCTTACTACACCCACTAAAAAATTCTAAGTCCGTAAATTGTTATACTTCCGAGTTAGGTTTGCCGAGAATATGTGGAGTGCAACTTCTCCGAACACTGTCTATATGCCTTCTGTCTATCTGCCAAAACTATCCCCTACTTTCAACCACCAAACATAGAATTTCACCCTCCTATCTATATATCACGTGTCTCTATTAAGAATCCTGATTGGCCATGATTACACTTACGTCACTTAAGACGCGTTCTTCAAAAATTGTTCGTTAACTAGAACATCCCCCTACTTCCGGCGTCCTGACAATTCTCTGACATATACCAGATCATCTCTTTTGGAACCTGGCTTGGCGTCATCTTACTGACCACCCGCAGGCAAAGTCCATACATTCCCTCATCAGTCAACTCCACGCCTGGACACATGTTTCCTGTCAGCCTGGCTTCCTTTCGGCCTTCCTGTCCACCTGTTACTTCCGTCTCAGATTTTGAAACTAACTTACACGTCCGCGCCTCCTATCCATATAAGAATATTAACACGAAATACTAATCTAATGAAAATCTCCTTATCCTATACGAGGAACCGTCTCAAATGCCCTCTCATAACAAAGAATATTCCCAAGGGAATATTTGTTGTTATGAGACGTCCCATAAACTATCTTCGCTACTAGTCTCCGGTGTCCCCTAATTAGTCACACTTGGATACACGTTTTGCTATGCTTATAAACAATGTACAAATTTACACTTGCAATTATTACATATTTACAACTATTCACATGTATTAATCTATATACACACCTCACGCCAGCTTACATCTCACACGCCAGTTTAACTGACCTCTACCTGACATATATACAGCATCCAATCGTAACATTCAGGGCACATCCGAATACAATGGCGCTCTCTCACTCACATTCATGATCGGTTCCTTGATACATACTTAAACTCATAACATAGAAATAAGAATTATGAACCACAATAAAAAATATGCTAAATAATACATAATACATTTTAAAATACTAATTAACCCTTTATATCATACTTCATACATTATCTGCAACCTTGACAACACATTTACGTCCATAAAACCGAAATAATAACCATTAACCAGAATCAAAATTATACCAAACGATACATAATACTTCTGAAATACTGACTCTATTTATCATATCTCATACATGAGCTGCAACCTTGAATACACATCTCGAATAACGTCCCCTCAATATAGAGGACAACTTTATGTCTCGAACTAAAATGATGGTCTGGCACTTAATATTGTTTCAAAAAAAATGGATACATATTCAAATCGAATCATTCAACCTCTATAAATAAATGAACATAAATGAAGTTAATTAAAAAATATTCTATCATTATTATTAATCATTATTAATTCTTATTAATATCATCTTTAAATTATTGCCACAGGGAATACTACTTATCGCGTGATCTTATAAGAAAACACACAAAAAAAAACAACTAATTCTGAAGGTGGCAAAAAAGAAAACAAAAGTAACAAAAATCTTCCCAAGGTTAACATTTTCAGCACTGAAATCAGTTCTTGGTTCTAGTTGCTTATACCGCTCAAATACTACATGCACAAAACAAACACATTCTTATTTTTTTTTATATATATAATTAAAATCATATTATTTTCAACTTTACACAAATTCTCGTCTATTAACCTGGTACGTCGCCTGGATGTCTATCATGAATCAGATCGTCATTCTCCGAATGGGATCGTCTGCGGCCTTCCTCATATGTCATTGTGCCATTCTTAAATTGACAGTTTACACGTGGAGACACGCTACTCCTCACATTAAATCTACCAGCATGCTTCCACTTAACTTTTTCTCCTCCTGCAGAAAAATGAGGCCTCCAATAGCCCTTCCTATATTCACTCCTTTGATCGTTGCAGTACCGCCTGTCATTATTGTAGGGTTGTAAACCATGACCGCCAGCACTGTGTGGCCGATCCCTGCTCCAACCGTCATTATGGTCATTGCTTTTGTACCCTCTATGGGGTGGGAAGGCTTCTTCTGCCCTCCGCCCCATGTTTGTGATGGTTTCCGCATTCTCTTTCTCGCTCCCAAACACATCAAACTTTTCGATTACTCTATTTACTTGCTCCTTGAATGCTCCATAACTTTCTAACACCTGGCTCTCTAGACTGATACTATTCTCGGTTAACCTATACTCCGATTCATTATTATTCTCATCGAGATTATCGTCCAATTCATTAATATCCATATTTATTTTACTTTCCACCTCATTATTATTTCCGGCTACCTTAATATTCAATTCCTCAGTATTCTCATTAATATCCTCAGCTAATTTACTCCCCACTTCATTACTATTCCCTGCTTTCTTATTATTCAATCCATTAATATTCTCGGCTAACTTATCTTTCAGTTCAGTACTATTTTCATCTAGTTTCTCATTCAACTCATTAATATTCACAGCTAATTTAATTTCCACTTCATTACAATTCGCAGCTAGTTCATTACTCAATTCATTAACATTCTTAGCTAACTTATCTTTCTGTTCAGTACTATTTTTAACTAGTTTCTCTTTCAACTCATTAATATTCACAGCTAATTCAATTTCCACTTCATTACTATTCTCGGCTACCATATTATTCATTTCATCAATATTCTCTTCTAATTTATTATCCAATACATTACAATTTTCATCTAGATTATATCCCAATTCATCAATATCCACAGCTAATTTATTTCTCACTTCATTACTATTCTCAGCTATCTTATTATCCAGTCACTAGTATCCTCAATTAATTTACTTTCCACTTCATTACTATTCTCGGCTATCTTATTATTCAATTCACTAGTATCCTCAATCAATTTACTTTCCACTTCATTACTATTCTCGGCTATCTTATTATTCAATTCACTAGTATCCTCAATCAATTTACTTTCCACTTCATTACTATTCTCGGCTATCTTATTATTCAATTCACTAGTATCCTCAATTAATTTACTTTCCACTTCATTACTATTCTCGGCTATCTTATTATTCAATTCACTAGTATCCTCAATTAATTTACTTTCCACTTCATTACTATTCTCGGCTATCTTATTATTCAATTCACTAGTATCCTCAATCAATTTACTTTCCACTTCATTACTATTCTCGGCTACCTCATTATTCAATTCACTAATATCCTCAATTAATTTACTTACCACTTCATTACTATTCTCGGCTAGTACATTTCCCAATCTATTATAGCTCTCTTCTATCATATTTCCCAATCTATTAGATCTCTCGTTCATTATATTTCTTAATTGACCAATTTGCTCTTGATATACGTCAGAACTTTCCATTAACTGGTTCTCTAGCCTACTACTATTCTCAGCCATCCCACTCTTCAAATTACCGAACTGGCTCTCTAGCCTGCTACTATTCTCAGCCATCTCACTCTTCAAATTACCGAACTGGCTCTCTAGCCTGCTACTATGGCTCTCTAGCCTGCTACTATTCTCAGCCATCTCACTCTTCAAATTACCCATCTCACTCTTCAAATTACCGAACTGGCTCTCTAGCCTGCTACTATTCTCAGCCATCTCACTCTTCAAATTATTACTAGTTTCTATCATTTCGTTCCTCATCTGATTCATCTGCTCCAATATCCGCTCTAACACATTATTCGACATGACATTGTCCGAACCTCGCGAACTTTCTTTATCTGGCTAGTACTCGTCCCTGCTGTAGTCTCCATTTTTTTTTTTACTTCTAGTCTGGCTCCTTAGCAACATGTAATATATAATTTATCTTCAACAATTCCCCTTAAACTCAAAAACAAAATAAACCCTACCAAAATGAATTACACACATGTACATATATATGGATACAACAATTGAAATGAAACCCTTTATGCTTACGTATCGACGTCTTCTAGGTTACGCCTGGTTGATCGTCTCCCCCACCGTCCATCATTGTTCTCAGCTGTTTCGGGTCTGCACGGTGTTGTGGCTGTCGGTCGTTGACACTGCATGATACTGCAAGCTGCTCTACTAACGCTGCGTCGGCTGTCGGCTCTCGCGTCGATCCCCGCTGCGATCATTGTTGCCATCGGCCGCATTAACCCTGCGTCGGCTGTCGGCTCTCGCGTCGATCCCCGCCGTGGTCATTGTTGCCATCTCGAGCCCGACGTTGGGACGCCAAAATATGATGCGGGCGTCGTTCGTTGTTGTTGGTCGTCGTCGCCCTCGGCTGCCAGCTCCGAAATATGGAAAGTATCTCGAGGATGCACGTCGATGTCAATAATTAACTATATACACTGATTAATTTGGGCGCCAGCCTCCTCGAGATTACTCCGGTAGAGGTATGAGGTTCCCAGGTCAGCTGCAAAAACGGTCGTGACATGGGGTTTGGGAGACGTGCTCGTAGGTTGAAATGATGTAGGCGCACACCAGAAGTTGTTGGTAAGAACTATGAAAACGTTTATTATTATTATTAAGTGTTCGTTTCAGGTTAGCAGAAATGCGCGTCCAAGTGTATAATAACTCGCTCTCACTTCCCACAAGTTGGTATACTAATTTCTGAGTTCACGTAATTATATATCTTGTACTATAAAACACCAGTAATATAACGGACAGTTGATAACGTGATGAGAGGAAAGAATTCAGACTTATAATAATAATGCAACACACGACTTCTTACTACACCCACTAAAAAATTCTAAGTCCGTAAATTGTTATACTTCCGAGTTAGGTTTGCCGAGAATATGTGGAGTGCAACTTCTCCGAACACTCTCTATATGCCTTCTGTCTATCTGCCAAAACTATCCCCTACTTTCAACCACCAAACATAGAATTTCACCCTCCTATCTATATATCACGTGTCTCTATTAAGAATCCTGATTGGCCATGATTACACTTACGTCACTTAAGACGCGTTCTTCAAAAATTGTTCGTTAACTAGAACATCCCCCTACTTCCGGCGTCCTGACAATTCTCTGACATATACCAGATCATCTCTTTTGGAACCTGGCTTGGCGTCATCTTACTGACCACCCGCAGGCAAAGTCCATACATTCCCTCATCAGTCAACTCCACGCCTGGACACATGTTTCCTGTCAGCCTGGCTTCCTTTCGGCCTTCCTGTCCACCTGTTACTTCCGTCTCAGATTTTGAAACTAATTTACACGTCCGCGCCTCCTATCCATATAAGAATATTAACACGAAATACTAATCTAATGAAATCTCCTTATCCTATACGAGGAACCGTCTCAAAACATATTGCCGTATGTTTCCTGGGAAACATAGTAAACACGCGCCATAAACATATTGGCGTATGTTTCCTGGGAAACATAGTAAACAAACGCCTCAAACATATCGTCGTATGTTTCCAGGGAAACATAGTAAACACGCGCCACAAACATATCGTCGTATGTCTCCTGGGAAACATAGTTAAAACGCGCCACAAACATATCTTCGTATGTCTCCTGGGAAACATAGTAAACACGCACCATAAATATATTGTCGTATGTCTCCTGGGAAACATAGGAAACACGCACCACAAACACATTATCGTATGTCTCGTGGGAAACATAATAAACACGCAACACAAATATATTGTCGCATGTCTCCTGGGAAACATAGTAAAAAACGCACCACAAACATATTAACGTATGTCTCGTGGGAAACATAGTAAACACGCACCACAAATATATTGCGTATGTCTCCTGGGAAACTTAGTAAACACGCACCACAAACGTATTGTCGTATGTCTCCTGGGAAACATAGTAAACACACACCACAAAAGTATTTTCGTATGTCTCCTGGGAAATATAGTAAACACGCACCACAAACGTATTGTCGTATGTCTCCTGGGAAACATAGTAAACACGCACCACAAACGTATAATCGTATGTGTCCTGGGAAACATAGTAAACACGCACCACAAACATATTATCGTATGTCTCCAGGGAAACATAGTAAACACGCACCACAAACATATTGTCGTATGTCTCCTGGGAAACATAGTAAACACGCACCCCAAATATTAGCCGTATATCTCCTGGGAAACATAGTAAACACGCACCACAAACATATTGCCGTATGTCTCCTGGGAAACATAGTAAACACGCACCACAAACATGTTGTCGTATGTCTCCTGGGAAACATAGTAAACACGCACCACAAACTTGTTGTCGTATGTCTCCTGGGAAACATAGTAAACACGCACCACAAACATGTTGGCGTATGTCTCCTGGGAAACATAGTAAACACGCACCGCAAATATATTGCGTATGTCTCCTGGGAAAAATAGTAAACACGCACCACAAACTTGTTGTTGTATGTCTCCTGGGAAACATAGTAAACACGCACCACAAACATGTTGGCGTATGTCTCCTGGGAAACATAGTAAACACGCACCACAAATAAATTCTCGTATGTCTCCTGGGAAACGTACTAAACACGTACCACAAACATTTTGCCGTATGTCTCCTGGGAACATAGTAAACACGCGCCACAAACATATTGCCGTATGTCTCCTGGGAAACATAGTAAACACGCGCACCAAACATATTGTCGTATGTCTCCTGGGAAACATAGTAAACACGCACCACAATCGTATAATCGTATGTCTCCTGGGAATCATAGTAAACACGCACCACAAACATATTGTCGTATGTCTCCTGGGAAACATAGTAAACACGCGCAACAAACTTATTGTCGTATGTCTCCTGCGGAACATAGTAAACACGCGCCACAAACATATTAACGTATGTCTCCTGAGAAACATAGTAAACACGCGCCACAAACATATTGTCGTATGTCTCCGGGGAAACATAGTAAACACGCACCACAAACATATTCTCGTATGTCTCCTGGGAAACATAGTAAACACGCACCACAGCCATATTGTCGTATGTCTCCTGGGAAACATAGCAAACACGCACCACAAATATATTGTCGTATCTCTCCTGGGAAACATAGTAAACACGCACCACAAATATATTGTCGTATGTTTCCTTCGAAATATAGTAAATACGCACCACTAACATATTGTGGTGTGTTTCCTGGGAAACATAGTAAACACGCACCACAAACATTTGTCGTCTGTTTCCTGGGAAACATAGCAAACACGCACCACAAACATATTGTCGCATGTCTCATGGGAAACATAGAAAAGACGCACTACAAACATATATTCGTATGTTTCCTGGGAAAGGTAGTAAACAAGCACTACAAAGATATTTTCGTATGTTTCCTGGGAAAAGTAGTAAACACGCACTACAAGGATATTTTCGTATGTTTCCTGGGAAACGAAGTAAACACCCTCTACAAACATATTGTCGTATGTTTCCTGGGAAACATTGTAAACAAACACTACAAACATATTGTCGTATGTTTCCTGGGACACATGGTAAACACGCACTACAAACATATTTTCGTATGGTTCCTGGGAAACATGGTACACACGCACTACAAATATATTGTCTTATGTTTCCTGGGAAACATGGTAAACACGCACTACAAACATATTGTCGTATGTTTCTTGGGAAACATGGTAAACAAAGACTACAATTATATTGCGGTATGTTTCCTGGGAAACATAATAAACACACCCTACAAACATATTGTCGTATGTCTCCTGGGAAACATAGTAAACGCACACTACAAACATATTTCGGTATGTTTCCTGGGATAAATAGTAAACACACACTACAAAAATATTGCGGTATGTTTCCAGGGAAACATAGTAAACACACACTATAAACATATTGCGGTATGGTTCCTGGGAAAAAAATAGTAAACACACACTACAAACATATTTCGGTATGTATCCTGGGAAACATAGTAAACACACACTACAAATATATTCCGGTATGTTTCCTGGGAAACATAGTAAACACACACTACAAAGATATTGCGGTATGTTCCCTGGGAAATATAGTAAACACACACTACAATCATATTGCGGTATGGTTCCTGGGAAACATAGTAAACACACACTACAAAAATATTGCCGTATGTTTCCTGGGAAACATAGTAAACCCGTGTCACAAACATATTGTTGTATGTTCCCTGGGAAACATAGTAAACACACGCCACAAACTTATTGTCGTATGTAACTTAGGAACATAGTAAACACACGCCACAAACATAATGCCGTATGTTTCCTGGGAAACATAATAAACACGCGCCACAAACATATTGGCGTATGTTTCCTGGGAAACATAGTAAACACGCGCCACAAACATATTGGCGTATGTTTCCTGGGAATCATTGTAAACACGCGCCACAAACATATTGTCGTATCTTTCCTGGGAAACATAGAAAATACGCGCCACAAATATATTGCCGTATGTTTCCTGGGAAACATAGTAAACACGCGGCATAAACATATTATCGTATCTTTCCTGGGAAACATTGAAAATACGCGCCACAAATATATTGCCGTATGTCTCCTGGGAAACATAGTAAACACGCGCCACAAACACATCGTCGTATGTTTCCTGGGAAACGTAGTAAACACGCACTACAAACATATTTTCGTATGTTTCCTGGGAAAAATAGTAAACACATACTACAAACATACTACGGTATGTTTCCTGGGAAACATAGTAAACACACTCTACAAACATATTGCGGTATGGTTCATGGGAAACATAGTAAACACACACTACAAACATATTGCCGTATGTTTCCTGGGAAACATAGTAAACACACGCCACAAACATATTGTCGTATGTAACTTGTAAACATAGTAAACACACGCCACAAACATAATGCCGTATGTTTCCTGGGAAACATAGTAAACACGCGCCACACACATATTGGCGTATGTTTCCTGGGAAACATAGTAAACACGCGCCACAAACATATTGGCGTATGTTTCCTGGGAAACATAGTAAACACGCGCCACAAATATATTGGCGTATGTTTCCTGGGAAACATAGTAAACACGCGCCACAAACATATTGGCGTATGATTCCTGGGAATCATAGTAAACACGCGCCACAAACATATTATCGTATCTTTCCTGGGAAACATTGAAAATACGCGCCACAAATATATTGCCGTATGTCTCCTGGGAAACATAGTAAACACGCGCCACAAGCACATTGCCGTATATCTCCTGGGAAACATAGTAAACACGCGCCACAATCATATTCGCGTATGTTTCCTGGGAAACATAGTAAACACACGCCACAAACATATCGTCGTATGTTTCCTGGGAAACATAGTAAACACGCGCAACAAACATTTCGTCGTATGTTTCCTGGGAAACATAGTAAACACGCGCCACAAACATATCGTCGTATTTTTCCTGGGAAACATAGTAAACACGCGCCACAAACATATCGTCGTATGTTTCCTAGGAAACATAGTAAACACACGCCACAAACTTATTGTCGTATGTAACTTAGGAACATAGTAAACACACGCCACAAACATAATGCCGTATGTTTCCTGGGAAACATAATAAACACGCGCCACAAACATATTGGCGTATGTTTCCTGGGAAACATAGTAAACACGCGCCACAAACATATTGGCGTATGTTTCCTGGGAATCATTGTAAACACGCGCCACAAACATATTGTCGTATCTTTCCTGGGAAACATAGAAAATACGCGCCACAAATATATTGCCGTATGTTTCCTGGGAAACATAGTAAACACGCGGCATAAACATATTATCGTATCTTTCCTGGGAAACATTGAAAATACGCGCCACAAATATATTGCCGTATGTCTCCTGGGAAACATAGTAAACACGCGCCACAAACACATCGTCGTATGTTTCCTGGGAAACGTAGTAAACACGCACTACAAACATATTTTCGTATGTTTCCTGGGAAAAATAGTAAACACATACTACAAACATACTGCGGTATGTTTCCTGGGAAACATAGTAAACACACTCTACAAACATATTGCGGTATGGTTCATGGGAAACATAGTAAACACACACTACAAACATATTGCCGTATGTTTCCTGGGAAACATAGTAAACACACGCCACAAACATATTGTCGTATGTAACTTGTAAACATAGTAAACTCACGCCACAAACATAATGCCGTATGTTTCCTGGGAAACATAGTAAACACGCGCCACACACATATTGGCGTATGTTTCCTGGGAAACATAGTAAACACGCGCCACAAACATATTGGCGTATGTTTCCTGGGAAACATAGTAAACACGCGCCACAAATATATTGGCGTATGTTTCCTGGGAAACATAGTAAACACGCGCCACAAACATATTGGCGTATGATTCCTGGGAATCATAGTAAACACGCGCCACAAACATATTATCGTATCTTTCCTGGGAAACATTGAAAATACGCGCCACAAATATATTGCCGTATGTCTCCTGGGAAACATAGTAAACACGCGCCACAAGCACATTGCCGTATATCTCCTGGGAAACATAGTAAACACGCGCCACAATCATATTCGCGTATGTTTCCTGGGAAACATAGTAAACACACGCCACAAACATATCGTCGTATGTTTCCTGGGAAACATAGTAAACACGCGCAACAAACATTTCGTCGTATGTTTCCTGGGAAACATAGTAAACACGCGCCACAAACATATCGTCGTATTTTTCCTGGGAAACATAGTAAACACGCGCCACAAACATATCGTCGTATGTTTCCTAGGAAACATAGTAAACACGCGCCACAAACACATCGTCGTATGTTTCCTGGGAAACATAGTAAACACGCGCCACAAACATATCGTCCTATGTTTCCTGGGAAACATTGTAAACACGCGCCACAAACATATCGTCGTAAGTTCCTAGGAAACATAGTATACACGCGCCAAAACACATCGTCGTATGTTTCCTGGGAAACGTAGTAAACACGCACTACAAACATATTTTCGTATGTTTCCTGGGAAGCATAGTAAACACATACTACAAATATACTGCGGTATGTTTCCTGGGAAACATAGTAAACACATACTACAAACATATTGCGGTATGTTTCCTGGAAACATAGTAAACACGCACTACACACATATTGTCATATGTTTCCTGGGAAACATGGTAAACACATACTACAAACATACTGCGGTATGTTTCTTGGGAACATAGTAAACACACTCTAAAAGCATATTGCGGTATGGTTCCTGGGAAACATAGTAAACACACACTACAAACATTTTGCCGTATGTTTCCTGGGAAACATAGTAAACACACGCCACAAACATATTGTCGTATGTAACTTGGAAACATAGTAAACACACGCCACAAACATAATGCCGTATGTTTCCTGGGAAACATAGTAAACATGCGCCACAAACATATTGGCGTATGTTTCCTGGGAAAAATAGTAAACACGCGCCACAAACATATTGGCGTATGTTTCCTGGGAAACATAGTAAACACGCGCCACAAACATATTTGCGTATGTTTCCTAGGAATCATAGTAAACACGCGCCACAATCATATTGTCATATCTTTCCTGGGTAACATAGAAAATACGCGCCACAAATATATTGCCGTATGTTTCCTGGGAAACATAGTAAACACGCGCCACAAACATATTGCCGTATATCTCCTGGGAACCATAGTAAACACGCGCCACAAATATATTGGCGTATGTTTCCTGGGAAACATATCAAACACTCGCGACAAACATATCGTCGTATGTTTCCTGGGAAACATAGTAAACACGCGCCACAAACATATCGTCGTATGTTTCCTGGGAAACATAGTAAACACGCGCCACAAACATATCGTCCTATGTTTCCTGGGAAACATTGTAAACACGCGCCACAAACATATCGTCGTAAGTTCCTAGGAAACATAGTATACACGCGCCAAAACACATCGTCGTATGTTTCCTGGGAAACGTAGTAAACACGCACTACAAACATATTTTCGTATGTTTCCTGGGAAGCATAGTAAACACATACTACAAATATACTGCGGTATGTTTCCTGGGAAACATAGTAAACACACTCTACAAACATATTGCGGTATGTTTCCTGGGAAACATAGTAATCATGCACTACAAACATATTGTGGTATGTTTCTTGGGAAACATGGTAAACACACACTACAATCATATTGCGGTATGTTTCCTGGGAAACATAGTAAACATAGACTACAAACATTGGGGTATGTTTCCTGGGAAACATAGTAAACTCACACTACACACATATTGCGGTGTGGTTGCTGGGAAACATAATAAACACACACTACAAACATATTGTCGTATGTTTCCTGGGAAACATAGTAAACACACACTACAAACATATTGCGGTATGTTTCCTTGGAAACATAGTAAACACACACTACAAACATATTGCGGTATTTTTGCTGGGAAACATAGTAAACACACACTACAAACATATTGAGGTATGCTTCCAGGGAAACATAGTAAACACACACTACAAACATAATGCGGTATGTTTCCTGGGATACATAGTAAACACACACTACGAACATATTGCGGTATGTTTCCTGGGAAACATAATGAACACACACTACGAACATATTGCGGAACGGTTCCTGGGAAACATAGTAAACACACACTACAAACATATTTCGGAAGTTTTCAAGGGAAACATAGTAAACACACACTACAAACATATTGCGGTATGTTTCCTGGGAAACATAATGAACACACACTACGAACATATTGCGGAACGGTTCCTGGGAAACATAGTAAACACACACTACAAACATATTTCGGAAGTTTTCAAGGGAAACATAGTAAACACACACTACAAACATATTGCGGTATGGTTCCTGGGAAACATAGTAAACACACACTAGAAACATATTGCGGTATGTTTCCTGGGAAACATAGTAAACACACACTACAAACATATTGCGGTATGTTTCCTTTGAAACGTAGTAAACACACACTACAAGCATATTGTCGTATGTTTCCTGGGAAACGTAGTAAACACGCACTAAAACATATTGGCGTATGTTACCTGGGAAACGTTGTAAACACGCACTACAAACATATTGTCGTATGTTTCCTGGGAAACATAGTAAACACATACTACAAACATATTGCGGTATGTTTCCTGGGAAACATAGTAAACACACACTACAAACATATTGCGGTATGTTTCCTGGGAAACATAAACACACACTGCAAACATATTGTCGTATGTTTCGTGGGAAACATAGTAAACACACACTACAAACATATTGCCGTATGTTTCCTGGGAAACATAGTAAACACACGCCGCAAACATATTGCCGTATGTTCCCTGGTAAACATAGTACACACACGCCACAAACATATTGCCGTATGTTCCCTTGGAAACATAGTAAACACACGCCACAAACATATTGCGGTATGTTTCCTGGGAAACATAGTAAACACACACTACAAACATATTGCGGTATGTTTCCTGGGAAACATAGTAAACACACGCTAGAAACATTTTGTCGAATGTTTCCTGGGAAACGTAGTAAACACTCACTACAAACATATTGTCGTATGTTTCTTGAGAAACGTAGTAAACACGCACTACAAACAGATTGCTGTATGTTTCCTGGGAAACATAGTAAACACACACTACAAACATATTGCGGTATGTTTCCTGGGAAACATAGTAAACACGCACTACAAACATATTTTCGTATGTTTCCTGGGAAACATAGTAAACACACACTACACAAATATTGCAATATGATTCCTGGGGAACATAGCAAATATAGGCTAGGAACATAATGCCGTTTGGTTCCTACTACTACAATCATAGAAAATTGAAGTTCTACAATTTCTAGTCACACGATATAATTGAATCCACGGAATCAAGAAGTGTCGGTTGGCTGTTGGTAAATATAAATTATCTATATTCTCTATCACTACATTTTGTGAATAAATTTGCGTAGAAATCACTTATGTCAGACTTTGGCCTGCAGGACGTAGGAGGTGTGCTGTCCGCCCGCGCTTCGCTCCTGGAATATGGAATTTCTGTGACCAGGTTTGAAAACCGAGATCAGAAAACCAACAATGTTGCATAAAGTTGGCAAGATTTTATATGTTCATTTCTATGCGTTATGCGTCAATTTGGAAATTCCTCGAGCATATACGTTTGAACCGAAGAAAAAATGACGTGGCTATTGCTCAGTTAGATGGAGGACACACATACATTAGATAGCCTTTAAAGAGGAAATTTCTAAGAAATCGAATCCAACCACGAACAGTATAAAACCAATAACGATGTCTTAACATACTTGAAAGCTATTAGTTTAAAGTTGATATTATATCATGACAATGACAATGATACCTACGAGAGTTACGGTGACAGTGAAACTCAGTTTTTTTAAACATTTCATGGACAAATATTATGAAATTGTTCATTATAATCTAAATTGAAAATGATATGAAATGTAAAATTGCACATTATAATGTAACATAAAAGTTTACCGAAATGTGAAACTGGACATAAAAATGATTCGTACTAAATTAAAAATTGGGCGAAATGGCTTCAGATGTAAGAGTGTAGGGCAAAATTAGTTGCCCTAGTTGGTTGAAAATTAAATTGGACCATGCTGGGTTCTGGACGTAAAATCAAATAGAGCGAAATGTCTCAGGTGTAACGTCTTAGACCCGATGTGCATGCCCTAAGGCTCCCCGAGTTAAAAAAAATTCACTATGAGCCGCCCCTGAACTCCCCAACAGCCTGCAGAATCTTTTCCACTTAGGATCACCACGGTCCCTCAGCCCTCGGTCTCGCGAGCACTTATGAGGCCAGGGGGAGAGCCCATTGTACAGAGAATTACCACCAGCAACTAATGACCACATACGTCGGTGTTCAAATTCGATGGCCATCCGCAGTCGACTGTACATCGAATGCAAACCCGAAATATGGGACATTAACGGAGATAATTATGAAAAGGGGAAGTATAATAATATGATGACGACATGATTCCGAAGCCCAACTCCGTAAATTACCTAGCATTCTGCTTCAATTGGTTGAGAGAAACCTCGGAAAAAATCTTAAACACGCAACTATTCTCAACGAGGATTTAAACTCGGGCCCGCTCGCTCCACTGTCAGACATTCTAACCGTGGACCATACTTCCAAAACTAATAATTATTGTTAACTCGATTGAAATTGGAACTCAGTATCCTTGATTCTTTGTAATACTAAATTAGTTACTTACAAATGGCTTGTAAGGAACCCTCAGGTTCATTGCCGCCCTCACATATACCCGTCATCGGTCCCTATCCTGTTCAAGATTAATCATTCTCTATCATCATATCCTACCTCCCTAAAATCCATTTTAATATTATCTTCTCATCTACGTCTCGGCCTCCTCAAAGGTCTTTTTCCCTCCGGTCTCCCAACTAACACCCAACATGCATTTCTGTGTTCGCCCATACATGCTACATGGCCTGCCCATCTAAAACGTCTGGATTTAATGTTCCTAATTATGTCAGATGAAGAACACAATGTGTGTAGTTCTGCGTTGTGTAACTTTCTCCAATTTCCTGTAACTTCATCCCTTTTACCCTAAATATTTTCCTAAGAACCTTATTCTCAAACACTCTTATTTATTGTATGGATTCGTAACAAGCTGTTTTTACGGTGATTGGTTGTTAGTCCTTCGCACAACCCCCAAGCTGGAGGACCACCCCTTATCGGCTGTCCACGACTGCTTATTCAATATATTCGCAGCTACCCTCCATATCCTGAGGCCGACTCCTCTATCCGAAACCTGAGTACGCGCCTTGTGACTCTTCGTAATGGAGTATTAAATTTAACTTTAACACGTCAGATGGATCAAATGAGCAAATATCATATTGTGTTTTATATAGCTAGCGGTTTCGACTAATTTTAAATGTGCATACATTTTACTCGTATATAAATGTAATCTATTCCGAATGTTTGAAAATGTGATATTAACTTAATAAAATCTATCAATCATGCTTTGAAAGAGATTACAATTTGTACACAGTAATTGTCAGCATGTAAATAATTATCGTTTGATAGTTAACAATAGATAGATTATTTTTCAGATATGTGGAAATGGAAATAATTAATCTATTGGAACTCATTGGTAGATAATATTATCGCAAGTAAATGTTGATATGACTAACAAAACTTTAAAAGTAGCAATTTATGTTACACTATAGATACTAATCCTGTTGCAAAATTGATATTTAATTCTACTCACGCGTAGTTTAAGCCTTCTAATTGAAGTATAGGCTAATTGTCCAGCAAATATTATTTATTGTACAGAATTTATTCAATCAGCAGCTATGAACAGAAAAATTGTGAATGTATTATAATATAAGGTGGTATCATTCACACAAAATGTAAGGTAGCATTGAGTTTTATTGCATTGTTACTGACGTAATATATCACATTTCAAAAATATAATCTTTTCTAAAAGCAGAATAGTAATAAATAGGAGAAAAAACTGTATTTTAAGTTTAGTATCTATATCGAAGAAGTTTAAGATTAATAGTGGCTGGGTAACTCCGTTAGTAAAGCAACTTACTTCTGACTGGAAGGTCCTGGACTCAATCCCGGACGGTGTTGAAACTTTTCTCTTTACTAAAACTTCCAGAACGTCTCCGAGGTTTACAGAGTGAGCTATAAAATTCAATACTGAGTCTTTCCCGGTGGGAAAAGTCTGTCGCAGCTAGTTCTGACCACACCATTTCATTCTATACCACGTTACATAATGTCTGACACAGGGAGTAAACATTACCGGAAGGGGGAAGAGACTTATGACTGCTATACAACCAATGGCAGAGGCTTCAGTCCCCGCTTGTCTTGAAGTTGGGCGGGGGTAGAAGGCTTCATATCGCCCAACTTAAAGTCAAGCGTAGAATGAGAACTTTGCCGTTGGTTGAATAGCTATTAGGCTATGCTTCTCTCATCCTCTGCCGGCAATGTTTACATCTCCTGTCAGACATTATGGAACGAAATGTAGTGCCGACGTGAAGAAAACATAGAGCTCTATCTTCATGCCCTCTGAAAGGCTTCATTGTGAATATAGGAGTTAAATTTTTACCTTGTTGTTTAGACAACTGTCCGAAGACAGGTCTGAAACTCACAAGTGAAACCAAGAAGGCACCGTTTGAGGCGACTAGGCCAGGAGATAGTGGGGTAGGGTGGCCAGCTCATTTTCCCCTCCATTGCATACGTCGCCGACTAGCTACATATTACACTAATCAGACTTCAGATGCATACAAATAATTGTTCTTCCTCTGAGGTCGGCTTAGGCAGAGTAGTCGGTATAGCGCTGGCCTTCGGTGCTTGAGGTTGCGGGTTCGATCCCGGCCGAGGTCGATGGCATTTAAGTGTGTTTAAATGCGATAGACTCGTGTCAGTAGATTTACTGGCATGTAAAAGAACTCCTGCGGGACAAAATTCCGGCACACCGGCGACGCTGACATAACCTCTGCAGTTGTGAGCGTCGTTAAATAAACTATATTTTTTCTTCCTGTGACAAAGATAATTTTAGCCACCGGCATCGGTCAATCGGCAGACTTGTTTGCCTGCAGATCCCAAGCTCTGCTCGGGCTTGGGTTTGATTCCCGCTTGGACTGATTACCTGGTTGGCTTTTTTTTTAGGTTTTCTCAAAACCGTAAGACGAATGACAGGTAATCTGTGACGAACCCTCGACTTCATCTCGCCAAATACCATCTCGCTGCCAATAATACAATTGACGCTAAATAGTCTAGTAGTTGATGCAGTGTCGTTAAATAACCAAAATAAATAACAAAGCTAGTATATATCTTTCTTCGAGAAACCCTATTAGTTAGTGGCAGTTAGAGAGCTGCAGAATAGGGCTTACAACCGGTTTAGATTCGACCGGTCAGAAAACATAGCTTCCGACCGAATGTTCGAATTTCAACGGATTACTCCTAGTGTATTGCGGGATAGACGGAATACCAGGCGCACTTCACTATACATAACACTGACATTTTATGAGTACACAAAAGCAGTAACAATTGAAGGAAATTTATTTTGTCCTATTAAAATTAATATTTTTGCTTGATTGGACATTTAAATGCACTTATTTTCATAACTAATATATAAATAAACAAATGGACACCACCCTAACAGCAAAGGAAATGTGTAATGCATAATATGAAATCTGGTGTGTAAATAAATGCAAAAATAGAATAAATTAAAATTACAAACTGTAAAGTAGAGCAAATATTTAGGGCCTACATATATTCTAGTGTAACATTTACAATTTAAACTCAAAATGTATACCTCTAAAACAGTAGTTGTTAATATTATAATGTCTTTTAGTTACTCTACGCAACTACATTATTATTTCATTAATAAATCTTTCTTTAAGATGATAGTGTTATTAACAAAAAGAAAAATTGTTGCTCCTGACGATGTCCAACTGTAATACCTGGATGGATGAATGAATCAATTAATGAATGAACCGATTAGTGAGTCAATTATTGAATCATTGAATCTTTGGATGTATGAATCAATGAATCGATAGATGAATGAATAAATGAGTCGATGGATGGATTGATGGATGATTAACTGATTGATTGTAGTGAGAGAAAAAGAATTATATCAATTAAATGGCTGGCCTACATGATGATAATCGCGTTCTTGCAAGGGCTCTTGGAACTCCTGTATAACTCAATGTGGTCTGCTTTTGCCGTCCACTCACAAAGTAAGAAAACAACACCAATATTCGTTAAACCGAATACTGACACACTTCGCGAAACGGAAGATCTTTGCATACTGGCTACAGCCCCAGGCGTTCAATAGCAATATACGTATAATTTATATTTTTTGTAACCAGTTGTGTATAACTCTAGTGGCAGTGTTGAGTTAATAAGTTAAATATTAAATTAAATATCAAATATAGTAGAATAATAATAATAATAATAATAATAGTATTAATACTAGTAATATACAAATTAAATTATTATTAATGTAGCACAAAATTACCTCTAATAGAGGTTCTGGTTGATACATCTATTATCAGGCAATGCCTCTCGCATGGCGATATGTATCAGAGGAAGAATAATACAATTGTTGCATATATCTCAAGTCTGATTAGTGAACTACATTACTAGTCAGCGATGTATACAATGGAGGGGGAAAAGTGCTGGCACTCTACCTCATTATCTCCTGGCTACTTACCTCATGAGTGACGTCTACTTGGTACCACTTATAAGGTTTCAACCAGTCTTCGGACTGTTGACTAAACATACATGTTACCAAATATAGCCTACAAACTTAACCATTACTCAATATTCAATATTTCTTAAACATATTCTGACACAGTGACATGTTTTTACAATATCGTTCATATTAAGCAACACACGAACATTGAGTTTATTCCAACTGTCCACAAAGTTCGTTTTATCACTATTGTAAAACGTATCACAATGTTGCGAAATTGCACCATGTAATGCTAGTTCCTAAGGCAGGGAAAATTATGTAGGCTAGCGCTATCGAAAAAGGCCGAAAAATTTGTTTTCCAAAAGTAAAAATGTAAGGGTTCGCAAAAGTTGCACAATAGTGCCAACATTTCGCACAAAAATGTCAACCTATCTTGACAATGGTAAATTGTGTATTTGATAAGAAATTTTTCCTGAAAAACTGTTAAAACTAGATAGCTTATTTCTTTACAGCTAATGAACACACAGATTAAAATTTGAGCTGAAACAGTAGTTTTTCTTTAATTTATTTCCTTACTGGGAATAATTTTTCCCCATTCGTATATTTTTTCAATAAATTGTTTTCAGTACATTAGGGTAAAGTTGCCTAATTCCGTGATACTCCTAATTCCGTGATACGTTTTTTTTTCACTGAATGTCACGGGATTGGGTATCTTGCTAGGGAGTTCACCGATATCTCAAAACTAGGCTAAAGATGTAATCTTTCGAGAAAAATGTCTGGCGCTATTGTCGAACGGCAAAGCTTTGACTGATATTCAATTTTAAAAACGTATCACGGGATTAGGGGTATCACGGAAATAGGCAACTTTACCTTACCATCTGTAACATTTTCAAAATTAAAAAAAATAAATCAAAAACATTGTTTCGGTAGCCTACATGTCAAATATCCAAATGGAAAATTGAAGAGTGTGATTTCAAAACTCGCTCAGACCATTTGGCAATTTTTATGATTTTACATACATAATATTATGATTGTATTTTAAGCATTTTTTCTTCAAAAACAACGACTAACTTTGTGTAAAGGATTGTGTTACAGTTCATGTCTCTTGAAAACTTGGTAAGTCCAAAAAATGGTTGATGCAAAAACTAGCCTAATACCTTCATAAAAATGGACTTAACGCGTTTTGCAAGTACACTCTACAATTCCTAAAATTTATATTGTCTAGAATAAATAGAAATTGAGAAAAGGTTCGTTTCGTATGGTGAAACTAAATTACGGAAAATAAACTGTAACAATTATATCATTTTAATATGGTCATATATGATATACCCTTTTGAAAATTAAAGAATGCATTTGGGAAAATAAAAAAGTATATAATTTTTCATCCAAATGCGTAAATTTATGAGGAATGGACGTTAAATTTAAAACTTGCCTACCCGTTCTCAGAAAATCTAAAAATTAAAATATGTATACAATTTGAGTAGAGTCATATATTCTAATATCCCATTTTAAAGAGGCAAAATCAAATAACATATATTGAAAAGAATTGAAACTAAATCAACATTTTCACTCTAAATTCAATTCCGTTCTGCTTACTTTATGAGATTAAATTATGTTTTAACCTTTTGTAATTAGCATTATATTATTTTAATTATACTGTATGTGGTGTGTCGTAATTACCGACAATGCGCTGTATATCACAGATAATAAGTTGTCTGCGTAACCGAAGTCTGCGAGCGGCTCGGCCGAGAGCCGGGAGTCCGCATTGCGATTTCTCTGCAGTCTGTTCACTCAGTATATTGACGAAGAAATGAAATACTTGATGAATTTATACTACTCTTTGAAGTAAATTAATCTGATTTGGCCACTTATACTTCTTTTAAATGCCCATCTAGTTGTAGGAAAATAATTTCATATCTGTGCAAATGTGATAACTTATAAGATATAATAAAGATTAATCTTGTGTTCTGCTGAATAGAAGTTCATATGAATATGAGTTTTATTCCGAGGTATTACGCAGTTATTTTCAATGCGAGGTAACATCAATGCTAACCAGGCTGTAGGTCGCCTACGTAGTTTTATCATATATAACCAAACCATACATGGGAGTTCTTTATTATCAGGTGACCGCACTCGATTCATACGTGTTTACCAGATGCACTGAAGCGGGAAGTGATTTTTTTTAATATACTGTAAACATTTCTAGCTGGCAGAACGAGCTGTATCAGATACAGATGTAGCGTGCATAAAACAATAAATATTCGTTTAGGTATGCTCTGTTAACTAAATAACAGTACCTAATAAATTACAATTTTTCTTGCCTCTGGGGCAGATGGTAGTTATTCTAAAGGAAAATAACAGAATGATTGCGAATATCGCTATATAAGTTAAGTCTCCATTACGTCTATATAAATAATATTATGCAGCAAAATTAGGCCTCAGGAAGATGGCGCATATTTTTAAATTCATAAAATTTACGCGTTTGACTGTAGTCCACTTATTTTATCATAATGCGAAAGGGATTTCACAGTTGAATTAATATTCAAACACAACTGAAGCTACTGGCGGAACTTAGCTGAAGCGAATATAGGCCTACAGTTTCTAACAAACGTTTAAGGACACCTCTTCAAAAGTGATTTAACTCCTGTCCTTATGCAGTCCTTAGGCTATATCAAACCTCCTAATGTTTATATAGGGACCTAATACCTGTAAAAACATATTTTTTTACTGCAAACGCAATATATCTTCCAAACTGCAGAATATATAACAATTTTTCTGTTATGAAAACTTGCTGAAAAATTACAATTTTATAGCAGAAATATTAATTAGTCCAGAATGAATGTACTTAGACCAATGAATTTTTGGATAGAGTTAGAATTATCTGAAAAGCATCTTGTGCAAATATTTATTTTTGTTTAAAGAAATTGTGACACCTCGTTCACGCATTAAAATCCAGATTTTTCTTTATTTTTTTTTAGGAAAAATTGTAATTTTCTAAAATTCCCTTGATTTTGAAATTCGCAGCAAATTAACCTGGGACCGCCACTGCCACTTACATCATAATATTGGGAGTTGTTAATACTGGTCAATCAGTTTATTCCCTCCATTTTAGTACACCGTTGTGGAGTTTGCTACAAGTGTGAAAAGGTAGATTTCTTTCTTGGAAAAAAAATTAGGATTTGTGAGAACTTAATCGATATACTCACTGAAAACGTACTAATAGTAAATTTTCATATCTAGTTCTGCTCGATAACAAACTATTATTTGTTGCTAATCAGAAGGAATTTACGCTTGAAAACTGCGTTTTGTTATGGAAGTATCCTAGCGAAACTACATTTATTGAGGCAAGAGTCAGTCCATATGAGCAAGAAAAAATAAAATCGAATTTTTATAAACATTTGAGGGCCAGCACTGTAGTATATTTCACTTAATATCCACAGTTATGTTTTCTTTTAAAAGTGTACTACCGATTATAAATAATTCCTAAGCAACTAATTTAACTCCTAATTACACTTAAAACTCTTAATCGCTATGAAGTTTGAGAACCAATTAAAATTCCCTGTTTAAGCTCTGCTTATCTTAAATCACTAAACGGACATCTGAAGTTATAACATCCTTTACTTTCATCATCCAGTGCATTTTTTAAGATTTTCATTCAACATATATTTTAGTGGAGGAATGCAAGAACGGCCTTCTTTGTAGGAATCAACAACACATTTTTTTCGTTTTCCAGTATTAAATTCGTCTCTTTTCTCCCAATGCTGCACGATGCGGTATTTTTCGGTATCATGGCTGCGTCACAAACACTAAAGAAACAATATTTCGTGAACCCTCTCTGCATACCAAGAAGAAAAGCTATTACACTAAGATGGCCGCATATGTTCCAACCATCATCCTGACATTTTATTATATGTAGAATCTTGGACTTATTTTCGTAATTCTCTCTGATTCTAACTGAATGAAGACAGAAACTCGGGGATACTCCTTACCAACATATAATATATCATTGCTTTAAGCTCAGTTTTAGGTCTCTATGAACGGCCTCGATTTGTCTAAAACACAAATCCTAGTCAACATATTTTTAGTTTGTTATTGAACAACACTGTATCAAGTTCTGGTTTATTTATCGTGGATGGAATTTATAAAGCGAAAATGGGGCCGCCGATTAGCAGAGGATTAGAGAGTACAGTTTGGGAGGTGAAAACCTCGGAAGAAAACCCAACCAGATTAGTAGCCGGTTGTACAATGAAAGAGAAATCGATGGAAATCTGTGTGCAATGTTGAAAATGAGCCTATTACGAGTTTGGGGTTGCGATATGAACCTTTCCTTTAATTATTCTGTTCTCTTTGAATTACTATGAATTTTTGAAAGATGGATTCATCAACATGGGAACTTGTCAATACCAAAACAACACGTAAATATCCCTCAAATAACAGGCAAAATGTGTATTTCTGTATTTGAAAGGGAGTAACTATAAGCCAAAATAGTCTTCTTTCGCAAATTAATGTAGCGGATTTTGAACACAGAATATTGGCTACCCCTTAACCCGAAATACCGATCTGCCAGGCCTGTATGTTATTTTGTTTTCTTGAGTATTTACAACACTGCTTAATATTGCGAAGGCCCCGGCTGTATTGTGATTGTAATCTAAACAGGGTTGTGACATAATGGAAACACAATCATCGTACCAACTTATGAAAAATGTCGTACTTCAGCATGACATTGTACCACATTTCCCACCTTACTATTTTTATAGATAGTGCGTACAAACATTATTTCACATAATACTTAAAAAAAGGTTAATAGATCTATCTATAATTTCTACAAGTAAATTTTAGTTCAAATTAAGAATATTACAAATTATTGTTCACATCTAAAATAACGTTGATCATTCAAACAAATCAGCATCCATTTTTTCATCCAATCAAGAATATTACTATTTACATTTCACATTCACAGTGACATTTGACATTCGAACAAATCACCATTTCTCATCAACACTGTAAACTCCGTAAAGCATGCACGATGACGCTTGGTCAGAAACAACATTATTATAATATTAAAAGTCAGCAGAAACTTGATATTTGACCAGCGCGAAGGCAGATATTATTTCATTTCAATCAATGCTTCGGCTGATGATTACATCAAATTAATCCACCTGCAGTCGACTCATCCGACACCTCTGTAATATCGGCCCGTTTAGACTTCTTAATCCTACTGCGATACTGTTTCATTGATAAAAGACTTACATTGGGAAATATATAAGGAAGTTAGCAGATTTCTGAAATCGTATTACTTTTACATAACCGTGCAGTAAAATAAAACCTAGAACCGAATATGACTTGCATGGCAAGCGTAACCGCTGTATCGATTTTCAAAGCATATTTTATCCCTTTTTAGTATATGTTATCCCTTTTTAGCATGTTTTTTATATTAGTCAACGACATACTGAATGAAGAAAACTTGTCTAAAAAGGGACGAATTAATCTTTAATTTTATTTTAACTATAGACTAACATTATAAGTTCCAGAATAATTTTGTTCCTTCTACACTTTCGTCCTGATGAACTAACTGATGCAGTGACCACAATAATTGAAGACCTAAACTCTATTTGAGGACACAAAAGTTTGAACTGAGGTTAAATTCAGGAAAATCTCAGGCAATTGTAATGAAACATCAGCGCTTACTCAGTACAAATGACGACAAAACCATACCAAGACTGTCAATAAATGGGTCGCTTATTAAGTATAGCGATACTGTAAAAAATCTTGGATTATTAATGGACAGAGATCTAAACCGGAATAGTCAAGTAACTCACATCAGTAAGAAGATATTTTCATTGCTCCATTCTCTAAATTACTTGCGAAACTATCTGCCTCTTTCCATAAAAAGAAACATTATTCAATCGCTAGTGATGCCCCATTTTGATTATTGCGATTCTCTCTTGACAAATATAACTGTCAATTTAGTTGAACGACTACAACATGTTCATAATATGTCGTGTGTCCGCTTCATCTGCAGTACTCGTAAGTTTGACCACATAGGCCAACGCCATCTTTTGAAGTTCTTTCATGGGTCCGCCTAAACGAACGTAGAATAGCACTTTCTTTATCTGTTCTGTTTAGAATATTGTTCAATTCTACTCCAAAATATCTGAGAACTCGCTTTGAGTATCTTACAACGTTACGGAATCAACATCAGGACTTATTATCCATTCCTCGTCACCGCACCTCTTTCTATTCATCCTCTTTCACAGTGTCATTGTGGCCTATGAAACTCCTTATCTCGTCATGTCAGGGATTGCCGAACGGTTAATCAATTTAAATTAAGAATTACATACTTTTTCGGTCATGAAATTGTTTTGTGAGTGTTAGCCAATTTTATAGGTTATTCTGTGTGTATATAAATTGTCCTTTAGATCTATCATAAAGTAGAATTAGGATATGAATTGTAAATAACTTAATTATGTAAGATGTTCAGTTAATATTTCATTATAGCCCGTGTAAGCTTGTTAATGTGTATGAAAATTATATTTATATTTAAGTAAGACTTTTTTATTATTATAATTGTTTCATTATGTATTTAACTTCTGGTAGTGTGGAAGAGAAGGCCTCATGGCCTTAACTCTACCAGAATAAATAAATAAATAAATAAATAAACAAATAAATAAATAAATAAATAAATAAATAAAATAGTCGTACAAAATTGCGTATGACATAGAGCTCGGTCGTACTTCGTACAATTAGTCAAAATAGTCCTATGCGTATGTTTTGTGTTTAATTTATTTTCGGTAATTAGTTTTAATCATGTCAGTTATGCCCACCATGTCAGTTATGCCCAATGATCCTAATCTTTGGAAAATAATGCAGCAGTGGCTAGAAGATGAAGTTGATGATGCAAATAAATTAGGTGAATGTCCAAATTTCGATGATTTTTCCCAAACCCTGATTTTTACATCCGTAGTGGTAATCAGACTGAAACATCACATTCAGAGTCAGATGAGTTGTTAAGAAAGAGACACAATGAAGTTGCCAAATGAGAATAGAGATTAAGCAGCTCCTAATACTTCTGCAACAAGTTACGTATATCCTGGAGGAGACAAGTTTGTATGGTACAGCCAATCCCAACTAAAAACCATAAAACTCCTTCATATAATATTATTCGAGGTCTGCCTGGTATTACCAGATCTACTGAAGACTTCGGTAGTGCAGTTGCTCCTGTGGACATCTGTAACATGTTTCTGGTTAATTGATAAAATTAAATTATCTTGGATTAAATATTTTAATTATATTTATTGCAAACTATATTTTTATTGATAAAAATATATTATCTTGAATTAAAAGTGTATAAATTACTCATGGGAACAATAATGCCCGGTCTCCTAGATCGATTTTTCTATAAGTGTGATTTTAATGTATCTTCCGATTGAAGATTTACAAATCTTCATATGTATTACGCTGATTGAAATATTACCTTAGTTGTTATGGCTGGAGATTAACACATGCCCACCCAATTAACAGATATTTATGTTTGGATTATTTTTTTTGTTGCTTCTGTCATATTATACAGAATCTACGGCTTCTAATTTCTACTGATGTTAAGTTATGAAATCTTTAAGCAAGAGTGCAATTAAATAATGATAAAACATTCTGAACACCTACCGCAGAATATGAATATAAAGGAAAGCAAATCAATTTTGTTACACTATATTATATTGGAATATGTCCGTATAGGTCTACAAAGATTTTGCTACTAATGTGTCTTAATGTGTAATGTATTTCAGACCGTATGAGAAGCGAAACTTCTAGGGTTTAGGAATATTTACTTACGAAAGCATATTAAGTTACTTCTGTCACTATGTTTACTCTCGTACAGACTCTTTCCTCGAACGAAAAGCAATTTATGAAAGTGCTTAATGTACAAGTTGAAACAACATATGTTGCTTTGGCAGTACACTGAAGTTTTCAAGAAATATACAACCTGCAGCAGTCTTGTTTGTTAGAACTTTTTAACATTTTATAGCCTAAAGGGAGAATGATGTTTACTCCATGCAGTCAGCTTCTGCTAATGACAACCAAATACGAAGTTGTTGACTTCAACGCTAACAATTTATATTTAATAGCACACAAAATATTACGTAACATATCGTCGGCTTACAAGCAAAACACATTAAGTAAAAAAATTACCTCTGGGAAATAGGCGTCTTGAAAGATCTTAACAGAACTGAATCCTCAAAAAATTTTCTCTTTATGTGCATTTCATAAAAGGAGCATCTTCTGCGGACCTCTGGAAAAAAGAACTAAGGAAGAGACTAGTGAAGTGCTTAGCATGGAGTGTGGCATTGTATGAGGCAGAAACATGGACATTACAACGAAGTGAAGGGAAGCGAATAGAAGCATTTGAAATGTGGATATGGAGAAGAATAAAATGTGTGAAGTGGAGAGACAGAATAAGAAATGAAGCTGTGTTGGAAAGAGTGGGTGAAGGAAGAATGAGGTTGAAACTAATCCGGAAGAGGAAAAGGAATTGGTTGAGTCACTGCTTGAGAAGAAGCTGTCTACTGAAGGATGCACTGGAAGGAATGGTGAACGGGAGAAGAGTTAGGGATAGAAGAAGATATCAATCATAGACGACATTAAGATATATGAATCATTTGAGAAAACAAACAGGAAGACAGAAAACAGGAAAGATTGGAGAAAGCTGGGTTTGCAGTGAAAGACCTACCCTTGGGCAGAACACTAAATAAATGTGGATTTCATTTTCCAATTCGAAGTTTAAATTTTGAGGTCTTTCCCTCTTGAATTGGCCCCTTCGATTAGTGTTCTCTTGTTACGCATAGGCCTAAGCATTTCAGGTTGTTTCATTAACCACATTCCATAGAAAGGCATATATGATCGTTGATTTCATGAAACCTCATATGTGACAGTATAGAGCATAATTTCTAGAAGGAGGAAAAGAAATTAATTAAATATTAATAGACCTACGCTGATCTTCGATGATTTCGTTGATGTCTATCAGATTCACCAACGTTTTCTATCGAATTATCTGTTATTCTTCTGTAGGCCTATTGATATTTAATTATACACTATTTTCTTCCCTCTGAAAAAATTATGTCCTGCCATGTTACATAGGAGGTTTCGACAATGTGCTTAGGAATGTAAAACATATTAAATTAAAAACTGAATGCATAAAAAATTTGAAAAAAAATCACGGACCAATACCACACATTAAAAAATTAGAAAGAAAAATTGCGTAATTATGAATGGAATAAATTAGAAGAGCTTTATGGTTTTCTGAAACCTTGAAATTTGAACCACGTTTTCCCATAGAACCGTCCTTTTTTCTGGTCCACTTCGTACACATTTTGATAAATTCTTGCGCTTTTTCCTATAGCATTTGTGAATGGTCGGTTGTCGCATAGCCCGCTCAAAACCCAGCTTGTTTCTCTGATTGGTTTTCCTTCAAGTGTCGTCGACTGACACGTCACGTTATGATTTTAGGTACTTCTAATACTCGTATAAAGTGTGCAGTTAGCTAGGAATCTTTAAGTAGAAGAATATAACGTTACTGAAAACTAGTCATGTTTAAATATTTGTGAACCACTGTGTACATGCATTATCTGGAATCAAATTGGTAATTAAAAAACGTGTACAAATCGTATCAATTCGATTGGAACTAAGTTTGGAAGCGCATTTTATGAACCTCTAATCGCTTAAATATTTCATATCCGTGTGCTGTTAACTATCATAGATGCATAACGGCTGGTACAAAGAGATAGATAGGCAATATTCACTTATCATTTATCTGGTAGATATATGAGAAATTGGTCACACAGATCGTACATCTGCAATTGATTCAGGGGTTATCGTCACTGCGCTTCACGGATACTTTATTTTGTTCCATAGCATGCAACATTAAAAGCCGATGCAATGACTCGTGTAGCAGCTAATTTCAGTTAGTAGCGTGAATGGATATAAATTCGTTTTTCAGGAAGCTTAACTGCATTAACAATGAAATTAATTAGATTCAGTAATACAATAATCAAGAAATTAATTATTCCTGACTTGTCGAGAAATATGAATAATTTTGCGAGTGTGTTAGATTTTTGTGCTGTATTTCTGATACAGAAACTTCAACGGTATGACTATTTATCGGCTTCAATATCAGGATAAAGAAAAACTTTGGTCTGGTAAGAAAAAAGTTCAAATTATTCCTTCCAGCAACATTCAGAACCAACAAAATAACTTGTAAAAGTTAATTTCGCTTACAGAGCTATCGAAGTTTAGAAAATATCATCGGGTATATAGGCGTCTTCTTAGCGGACATCCCCTTCTCCGTAATACAAATAAAATACAAACGAGCATTTTTATCTTACAAAATTGACAGAGACTGTTAGGAGAAAATCCACAAACGATTAGGGAAAACATAGATTTTACTTGAAGAAAAGTAACGCGATAGGTTTGGAAGTGAATCCCGAAAAGACAAAAGTATATGATTATGTCTCGTGACCAGAATATTATTCGAAATGGAAATATAATAATTGGAGATGTATTCTTCGGAGAGGTGGAAAAATTCAAATATCTTGCAGCAACAGTAACAAATATAAATGACACTCGGGAGGAAATTAAACGCAGAATCAACATGGGAAATGCCTGTTATTATTCAGTTGAGAAACTTCTGTCATCTCTTGTGCTGTAAAAAATTCTGAAAGTTAGAATTTATAAAACAGTTATATTACCGGTTGTTCTGTATGGTTGTGAAGTTTGGACTCTCACTTTTAGAGAGGAAGAGAGATTAAGGGTGTTTGAGAATAAGTTTCTTAGGAAAATATTTGGGGCTAAGAGGGATGAAGTTACAGGAGAATGGAGAAAGTTACACAACGCAGAACTGCACGCATTGTATTCTTCACCTGACATATTTAGGGACATTAAATCCAGACGTTTGAGATGCGCAGGGTATTTAGCACGTATGGGCGAATCTAGAAATGCAAATAGAGTGCTAGTTGGGAGACCGGAGAGAAAAAGACCTTTGGGGAGGCCGAGACGTAGATGGGAAGATAATATTAAAATGGTTTTGAGGGAGGTTGGATATGATGATAGAGACTGTATTAATCTTGCATAGGATAGGGATCGATGGCGGGCTTACGTGAGGATGGCAATGAACTTGTGGGTTCCTTAAAAGCCATGTTTTGTAAGTAAGTAAGGAAGTGTACAAACAAAACATATAGGAGGAGCGACATGTTCCGTCACAAAGTTATTCGTAGAAAATAATGATAAGTAAACGTGTGTATTTCATTTTTATATTTAACGTAAACACGATGATTAGTACTGAAGATTAATAATGTCTAAGACAGCGGTCAACAGTACAGAGCACCTTCGGGTTAGCGTCTCTTAACCGCGCATAAGACATTGCATTGGCGTGCATCCGTGACTGCTGGCGGGTATGCATTCTATCTCTACCTTCTGCACGACGGACATATCATGTTGCACTCGTTGCACTTTACCTATTTCAGCGAGTGCTGACGACCACTGGTGTCTAAGAGATTATTTTGGAGTTGAACAGAAACCAATAAGACATACAGACTGTATATCATAATATTTAACATGATTTACAATAATTAGGAGACATGACGCGTTAAGTAATATTTTTTTACTTATTAATTACCGTCATAGACAGATATATAAGCATGATTACTTCCTCCAATAAAAATATGGTTTTTCAATTTAAGTCTCGTCTGCGATATTATCATTGAAACATGCGACATGAGATACTATTTGTGAAAAATATGATAATATGGTATACTACAATGTGATGTATAGTGTGTTATGACAATGGCAATATGATGAAATTATCATATGATATTTGATAGTATACAGAGATTAGGTATAACATTTCAGGGATTGGATTTCTAGTTCATTTACATTAATTTAGTACCAGAAACGTATATCTAGATTTTTATTAGGCCTATTATAAAGTAATTTCAACAGTAAATGTGAAATTCTAGGATGTTGTCATAAAATAAAAGCTTACAAGCATATAATGTCATAATCTCTGTTTGCATGCTGTGGACATTGGTGCAAATAAATAACTTTAATAGAATAAAATTACGGACAGTACCATAAAATTAAATCATTCCTTTAAATTATAATTACACATGTATTATTTTCTTAATAACTGTAATAAAATGAATTTTATTACATAAGGTGTATTTTCATATGTAGCCTAGATTATGTAATATCGGATTTCGATATGAATTTCAGGATTAATAAAATTACAGTCAGGCCCATCATTACATATTATGCTGCTGAAAGAAGAACAAAATAAATAATAATATAATAATTATTTATTTATTTAATCTGGCAGAGCTAAGGCCAATAGATCTTCTCTTCCGCCCGGCCAGTCTCTAATTCTAATTGAATACATACAGTAGCTATTATATTAATATTTAGACCATAAAACAACATGAAATTTTAAATAATAAAAGTTGGATAAGTAATGCTAGTGAAACAATAAGAAACATTAGTAAGAAATAATAATAATAATAATAATAATAATAATAATAATATTGATAATAATGAGATAATATAAATATTTATTCTGTGATATATGTAACCATTAAACATTGAGAAACTTGAAACAGTTATTATTGTTAACAAGAGTTGTTAGAAAAATATTTCCTTATTGATTAAAGTTCTCGTTAACACTTTGTTAAAAACATAAAATTTACTCTGTCACACGTTAAAAGTGTTAAAATTGTTAAAAAGGTCCGTTTCGACGCTATTTTACAATAATTAGGAGACATGACGCGTTAAGTAATATTTTTTTACTTATTAATTACCTTAATTTCCTTAGTCTCTTCTTAAATTATTTTGATGTCTGACAGTCCCTGACATTACTCGGTAGGGAATTCCAATTTATTTATTTTAGTAGGTTATTTTACGACGCTTCATCAACATCTTAGGTTATTTAGCGTATACATGAGATGAAGGTGATAATGCCGGTGAAATGAGTCCGGGGTCCAGCACCGAAAGTTACCCAGCATTTGCTCATATTGGGTTGAGGGAAAATCCCGGAAAAAACCTCAGGTAGGGAATTCCAAAGTCGAGGAACAACCACAGTGAAAGAAGATGAATGTGAGGATGTTCGGTGGAAGGGAACGGATAATATTGAGGAGTGTTGTGATCGTGTGTCTAGGTTATGGTGGGTGGATAAATTTTGAAAACGAGACGCGAGATAGACAGGAGTGGAGAAATGCAATATGTGAAAGAGGATGGAAAGACAGTGGATTTTGCTACGATCTTCTAGACGGAGCCAGGACAACATTTCGAGGGATGGTGTTACGTGATCAGCCCGGCGAATATTGCAGGCGAAACGGACGCACATATTATGAACACGTTGCAGTCTCTGCGCCGAAGTAACGCTTAGGTCAGTAAACAGAATATCACAGTAATAGAAGTGAGGCATCACGAGTGTTTGCACTAACATCTTTTTCTGGGAAAAGGGTAGAAAATTCTTCAATCGCCTAAACGATTGGATTAATGAGAATATTTTTTTTGCAGGTTTCTGTAACTAGAATGTTCCAATTTAAACTTTTATCCATATAAATACCTAGGTTTTTTACTGATTCACTGAACGGGATTTCGGTCCTGTACATTAAAGGACAAGACAAAACAAATTTTCGGAAATTCGGATAGGTGTCAACTCAGAAAAACAGTAGAGGATTCTGGGCTAGATCGGATATGAAGTAAGAAGGTTTCACAGGATGGATGTGTAATAAATGTAACTAATCAAGTGGTAATAAAAAGGAAGGAATGGGACCTAGAAGCAAGAGAATTCACAAGCACAATTATTTGTGCTGTTCGAGATGATTTCTATCAAGAACGAAGATCACTGGGAAGACCACTGAAGAAGTGGAGTTACTCATAATTTGGATGAAAAAGGCAAAAGGTCTGTTAATGTGGAAGTAGAAGTTACTGATGAATTCCATGGCAGTTGGAGATATATAATTGGAACTAAAAGAAGGTATATTGGATGAAATCGATTATATATGACGTAAGAAATATACACTTAAAATATTGAATAATACGACTGATACACCATATACTGACTGGTATATTTTGATAAACTGGTATGAGATAAGATTATGATCACCAACACTATCACCACCACCACCACCACCACCACCACCACCACCACCACCACCACCACCACCACCCTTGCTCGTAATAGGCCGTTATATTTTTCACCCATCTCTTTTGAGGCCTTTCCCATTTTTTCCTATTTTCTGCCTTTCTCTTTGTCTCCTCATATGAACCATATATCTTAATGTCGTCTACCATCTGATATCTTCTTCTGTCTCCAACTCTTCTCCTGTTAACCCAATGGGCAGTTTCTTCTCAGCCAGTGAACGAATCTATTCCTTTTCCTCTTTCTGATCAGTTTCAGCATCACCCACTCTTTCCAACACACCTTCGTTTCTTATTCCATCTGTCCATTTCACACGCTCCGTTTTTCTCCGTATCCACATTTCAAGTGTTTCCAGTCTCTTCTCCTTACTTCGTCGTAATGTCCATGTTTGTGTCCCATACGACACATTTCACACAAAGCACTTCACTAGTGTCTTTCTTAGTTGTTTTTCCAGAGGTCCACAGAAGGTATTCCTTTTTCTATTAAAAGCTTCCTTTGCCGTTGCTATTCTCGTTTTGACTGCCTGGCAGAAACTCGTATAACTATTTCATCATTTTATAAGCTACCTTTTTTTAGGTGTCTAAATATAGGCCTACATCTTTAGTGCCCAAAATCTCAGGTGTAGTGATGGTTTAGGCGGAACGCCACTGCTTAAGCAAGTATCTGATTTGAAAAGCGAACGTTCTGTTTGTGACGCCGAGCTCCTGCATCACCCTCTCTGCTGTATAATGCTGATGCTGCCACATCTGGCATTGTCACACAGATCCTATAATCAAGTCCGCATCTCTCAGTGCTCTGCTCCAGCTTTAAGTTCTCATCCTTCAGAGCAGATGCGTCAAAGGCGGCTGTGACCATCGCTCAAAGATACGCAACTTGTGATCCATCAGTCCTTATGTTCTTCTCCTTCATTATCATCACTGGGTGTGTAATGTTGGGGACCAATTACACAAGTTGACTGCAGCATGGTACATAGCCCGAGGACGTGAGGTAGTACGAGGGCATTAACTTGGTTCTGTGAACGATTACAGGAATAGCAAGATGAACATAAACAAATCTGGACATCTCTAAAAGTAAATATAAGCTACGTAGCATTGCAAAGACATAATTTTTACGTACCTTTCGTTTTGTGCAGAAGAATTATCATAGAATTATTTGTGCGTTTGAGTTTCCTTTCTTTCAGGATCCGTACAATCACAATGCATAATAACTTACATATTCAGTGCCTCACCAACTGCTGCAAAAATGTGCGCCTGAGAACCTTTAAGGGTACATCTACGTGAACGACCACAAATGTTATCAGAAAATGCAGGCTCTAAATTTCTAAAATCTTATAAGGAAATGAACTCACAATTGGACAAAACTACAAGGTACCACAAGACAGAATCGAACTTAAATATCTGATCAAAGCATAAAAAAAGGTTACTAATAATATTTTTTTAGAATTAACTTTTTATTTTAAATTAAATTTTCCAAAATTTGACAATTTTCACACATTATTTCATAACTGCACAACCATTAGAGATAGAATTCTGGAATTTTGTACACTGATTTAATATGCATCTATGCAAAAGGTAGACTAGAATAATGCCCAGTTCTTAGAAAATAGAAACATTAGGTCACGAAACATTATGTAAATTTTAATATATTTTATAGGACAAATAAAAAATTAATTGTATTAAAATAAAGAACTCCACATGTCTGAGAGTAGTCTATTTTCAGAAATAAGTGTTTTTTACATGCAGGAAAAATATTAAAGATGTCAGAGAGACCATAACAATGTCATGGTTACCAGATGATGTAATTGCAGAATTTTTTTTCATACTTTGATAAAATTGGTTTGAAAAATATTATTAGTAGACTTCGTGGAATTGCCACGAGAATCGTAAGGTTTATTACGCACGCGGTATAGACTGTATGAGAAGGGAACGTGCGACGGACGGAGTATGCCTCTGATGTAAACACTGAGCAGTATACTGCGGTTACAATAAAACTTGTATTCTGCATTCAAGAAATATAATGAATGGCCATTGAAGTAGGAAATGTCTAAACATGTAAATACACAATTATTTTGTAGTGAGATATATTAACTCTTAAAATTTAATGTAATATACTCACATCATCTTTGAATATGTGCAGTGAAGAGTTACGTACATTTTGAGCGACTGCCAAAGTGAACCTCCTCCGATGGTCACTCAAACAGATTTTTTTATATTGGGAAAATGTACGTTCAACATCACACTATGTAATAGGAGCATATTTGAAGAACGGAAAGTCACTACTTTTTAGTACACCAATTTCAGACGTCTTGTCGAGACCCGATTGTACATCATTTATAATACGAAGTTGTAAATAGGCAGAATTTTCAACAATAATCTTTCTCAACTTGCATTTCACTTTTTCTGAAATTAGTTAATTGTTACTTTGGATAACGGTTTGTGATACTTTATACATTATATTAAGGACTTCTGAGAGTTGTAGTTTAGACGATTCAAATAGGATGATGCTTTTGGACACGATTTTTAAATTAGAATCAATGAACAAAATATCTTCCAATAGCTGTTCGGAAGACAATGATTTTACAGCTGCAACAGCGGAACTGTCTGCGCTATCCAATGCATCATTTACCTCCATTATTTTGCCGTAATATTCTGCATAATAATTAACAGCATCCAACCACGTTTTCCAACGGTTCAAGACTGGCTGCGGGGTAAGGGTATTCCAGGAGAAAATATTATTTGGAACAGCAACATTGTGGCATGTTTGATTGAATTCTTGTCTGGACTGAACAAATGTTAAGATTTGACTATTCCAACCACAGTAATGCAAAAACAAGTGCTTACATAGGTATACATTAGCTGTAGCTGCTCTATCTATTTGGACCAGTCACAACTCTTTAACATGAACTGCTTATACTACGAGACAGGGCGGTCGCTCACCTCTTCTATACTACCGTACATCGGCAACCTTATTGCATGCTGCGTGTGGCAATAATTCTAATTATTAGTAACCTTTTCTAAACTTTTATCAGATATTTAAGTTCTATTAAGTCTTGTTGTACTACCTTGTAATTTTTGTGCAATTGTGAGTTCATTTTCTTATAAAATTTTAAAAATTTAGAGCCTGCATTTTCTGATAATATTTGTGGTCGTTCACGTACATATACCCTTAACCTTCGATATTATTATTCAGCAGATACACTGTTTACGCATGCTACAGTACTGACCGGTGAATGGATTGTAAGCTTGAACGAGCAACATGATCCTTCTGGCATCGTATGAGATGGGATCGTCCTATGCTTTCATTTATTTTTTACGGTACTTCCGTCGTACGATATTGATTCGTCCTATATTTTTATTTCTTTATTCAGCACAAGATATCACTTCTTACAGTTACATAGACAGACAGCAGTACTACTGCGGATTATGTGTTATTTCAACTTTGCATGACGTCACTGCTTCCGAGTTTAAGTCAATTGATTGAGAATAATTGTATTCTGAACAACTTTTCCCAATAAAAATATAATTATATGACGTAATTGGGACTCCAGAGACGGAATATCTAATTATTCCACCATTTTAGATTGGTTACATTAAAATAATTATTTCGTTCTTGGATTCCATTAATGCCGTCTCGTTCTTTAGTCGTACTCACAACGAAACCATGTCATATTCTCCACCTCTACCAACATGTGTGGCTTGACTCGCCTGCATTGTGTATTCCGGTTTTCAGTGGTGTTCATACTAGAGTAGCAGCTTTGCTGTCATCACAAATTAGAACTCATACGCCACTGCTTATAGGAATGGCTATTTATGTCTTGTATACATACTTGCTAGCATAGCAATGGAAAAGGAATGAAGTTCTGGCTGTAAACAATCATCAAAATGTGCCGGCATTAATGAAATTAATTGTACCAGTTCACCAATAAAGCGTATGATTGCGTTGTATTTCGAACACAGTCATCTGTGATGCAGTAATGTCAATTTTATATTGTCACTTTTGCCTTGTCTCTGATGATTCACAGTTGTCTCCTGATTGGTAGGCTATGAAAGCAGAGCAGGCCCGCGGGGGGAGGGAGGGGACTGAATTGTTAACAGGTCAACTGCGCGCGAGCGGGTGTACCACAAATACGTCAAATGCTTGCGAGTCTTTCTCATGTAAGTAACAGAAGTGTTGCAGCACTAGTAGTAAATAATATTAGTCATTATTTCGAGAATAGTTGTGCCTATAGGGATGGCAGCACCACTGTCTAGTATATACAGTCACGAAGCTTGAGTTTATGAGGGTACTAGGAACAATAGACTGTGCAGGTACTATTTCGCATTGTCTATAATGAGGCGATAGTAGCGATCCTAGTGTTTAGCAACTATCCATGGATGCATATTTACTACGTATTGAGCTTCGTGACTGTATATACTAGACTGTGGTAACACTGTTGAAGACTGATATTAATGTCTCTGCTCTGTTTGTTAGTCTGTTATTTCTAATCCTTAGCGTATGTTTTGTATGCAGCACAAAGCAAGCAGGTACCTCTGTAATTTTCTGGTTTTGTTTTGTCTCCCTTTTTAAATATTGATATTATTCTGCCTATTTTCCATTCTTCTGGTATTATTTTTTGTTTCCAGCATTTGTTGTATAAGCGTATTAGTCTTTCTTGAAAATTTCTAAGGACATATTTTATTAACGCTATTAATATTGTCTATTCCTCATACTTTATTGTTTTTATTTTTCTTCAGAACTTCCAACATTTCCTGTATTTCTAGTTCATCTGCTTCTGTGTGGAGGTTTGTTTTATCTCTTATTTCTTCTGTGTTTTGGTTATCAGGCCATACATTTCTATAATAATTTTCAAGTTCTATATCTTGTATAATCTTCAAATTTGTTTTATCTTTTTCTTTGGCGTTAGGACTTCTGACAAATTTATTAAAGGTTATATTCCATAACTGCTACATATTTGTCCCAGTGTTCTGTATTTATTTTCCTGGTGTATCTTTTGACTTGTTCTCTAATTCTATTATATTCTGGTCATTCCTATTATTAAGATATTTCAAATATCCTTCTTTCTTTTCTGTGACTAGTTTTTGTGTTTCAGGTTTCCGTATGTTTAATCCTTCACTTCTTCTGTCTGGTTTTTAAATCCCAAGTATTTCTTTTGCTGCTTTTTTGTAGAATATTTTGATTCTTCTGTGTGTGTATAAAGCCTTAACTTTTTTTATATAGGTCTTGTATCGATTCATCACTTAATAGCTTCATTTGATAGATTTCTTGGTTTTTCTCTCCTCTCTGTTTGTTTTATTTCTTCTCGCTTCTATACCATTTGCTCTGTATATCTATTTTACTCATCAGTAAGTAATAGTCACTGTACATATCACTACCTCTGAAAACTCTTGTATCTCTGACCAGGTTTCTCAATTTTTGGTTCACTATAACATAATCTATTAGAGCCTATTGAGTATAAACCACTCGCATTCCATGTATATTTATGTATATCTAGTAATCAAGAAACAAATTTGAACAGATGCATTGTATTTTAAGGAGCATTTGTAATTCATGTTATTTTTTTTTACTTGATTATTTAACGACGCTAAATCATCTACAAGATTATTTGCTTCGATGGGACTGGTGATAGTGAAATGATATTCCGCGAGATGAGGCTGAGGATTCGCCAAAAAATACCTTACATTTGCCTTACGGTTGGGGAAAACTAAGAAAAAACTCAATCATGTAATTAGCCCAAGCAGTAATCGAACCCACCGGATCGGCAGACAAATGTCTTAGCCGACTGAGCTACACCGGTGGACTTCAGGCTTTGTCACCATATACGTAAAGGAGAAAGTCCACAAGCACTTTAATAATCCACGTAAAAATATAAGAAATGAAAATTAATATAGATACAATGAGGAGAGTTCGGCCGGCACCGTGGATCGTGTCCTGGCATAGCTCAGTTGGAAAGAGCGCTCAGAGTTGAAAGATCCCGGTTCGATTCCCGGTGCCGGAACGAATTTTTCTTAAATTATTATGTATATACATGTTGACTACTAGCAGAAAATAGTAATCGTGATTATTCAATGAGGATGGCGAGACCTCATATATATGAATATAGGCATATAATCTAGATAACTTAATTATCATCTGAAAAGAAAACTGAGGGGAAAATACAAATTCTAATAAATAAACCAACATACGAATAAGTTTAAGCACATAGGGAGTTAGAAGCTGAAACTTATTGAATAACTTCACATACAGAATATATTATTATAAACCTGATGTAGTCCACACCTGTGGAGTAACGGTCAGCGCGTCTGGCCACGAAACCAGGTGGTCCGGGTTCGATTCCCGGTAGGGGCAAGTTACCTGGTTGAGGTTTTTTCCGAGGTTTTCCCTCAACCCAATATGAGCAAATGCTGGGTAACTTTCGGTGCTGTATCCCGAACTCATTTTACGGGCATTATCACCTTCATCACATTCAGACGCTAAATAACCTTAGATGTTGATAAAGTGTCGTAAAATAACCTACTAAAATAAAATACATGATATTTATTGTTAAATTGAAGCTACTATTATATAACTATGAATTTTAATTCGATGTTTATTATAGTCCGGATCAATTTACTTAATACCTAATGGTGAAACCTAACCATTTTCCCCTATTATTACATATGCTATTGGATTATAGTGATTTTCTAGACGTCAGGTTAAATTTTTTTTACCAACTTTGCTTCAAATTTCGTGTAATAACAAATATGACAACGGGCAGTTATTTTCTAACTATTACGTTGGCGGCAATAATTTAGCTGTGCAATAAAAAAAACTGATGAAATTCAAGTATAACTAAAATTGTTAAATTTGAACGTAATTAATAATTAATTAGTAATACCGGTATGAATGTTAATATCAATACAGTTATAATTCACTAGTGTTGCGTTGTGATTTCAATTCAACACTATATTCAGATAAGTTTAATTAAATAAGATATAACTTACAGATCTACTTTGTATGAAAAATGCACGTGGCTATTGGACAGATTTTTATTAATATCCAAGAGAGGAAATAGCATGATAGCGATGTAGGAGTATGCATTTTAAGTAGGGTAGGCCTATTCTGTTTTCGGAATTCATCATTTCACGTGATCAAATCAAATATATTTTTAGGTTAGATCTCGTGAATCGTAAACTGTTTAGTCAAAACAATGAATTTCACATTGTCTATTATTATTATTATTATTATTATTATTATTATTATTATTACTACATGGGCCTAATTATTATATTCAAGCTATGTTATTGGCATTGATTTTGCTAACGTTGGTTGATGTAAATGGAGAATAATTTTAAAAATTAATTATATGTCTATATTCACATATTTCAATGTCCTTAGGGCACAACATTTCTGACTATAGTAAATAATGTATATTATTTGTAAACATTAGCTCGGTACTTGTATAGAGAGACAGAAAATATATGTATACATTTAACTTTGGCTTTACATTACTCAAAATGGAATTATTTCCAAATGGAGCAGACTAGTATAATTATATTTTCAGCGAGTGCTGAATTCTGCTGGGAAAAGTAGAGCGCACAGGGTGAAATAGTCCATGATGTCACAAACTCCGGGGATGGTCTGCAAGTTGTGACTCGATGTAAGGCGACCCACCGCGAGGGGCGGGCCTCCCATCGCGATAATCGCACGCTAGCTTCACCCGTGTGGCCAGCGGGAGGTTGCGGTTGTGGTCCTAAACCCAGGGTGGTAAATTATTAATTCATCTTCCACATTCCCAAAAAAAAAAAAAGTCGGTGAATTATTAAACGATGAGGTCCCATACATTGCTAAATTCATCACTGACTCTCATTTCAACAGATTTATCAATAATGCTGTGTGACATATGAATTTGTGTAGCGAATTGTGAGATAAAAATAAATTTTTAGTAACATTTTTAGTATTTTCTCCTCTATGTCATTAAAACTTTGATTGTGAACAAAGTATTACGTCGTGTAGGACGTTTTGGACTGAAGCTATGTCTTTCATTCTAATTTTTAATATAACAACAATTAGCGGTAAAATAATATTGTCTAGAAATGCTTTTGCTACTATTTTGCTATCTGCATGATGGAAGTCGGTGAATAATGATAGCGCCACTTTTCGGTAAGAAATATGGGAGTAATTCAATAATAGCAATGCGTAAAAAACTAGACACATTTTAATTTTTTAAAGGGGACACTACGGTGAAATAATTGTGAAAAATTAATAAAATCCACTTAAAAATGTATTGTGACTCTGTATTGTATTGTATTGCATTGTATTGTATTGTATTTATTAACATTCCATGGTATACATACATTGCTTTACAGCTAGAATATGGAACAAGTCAAAAAACTTAATACTATTATAAAGTATTAATTTATAGTCACAGTCTTGATGAAATATATATACAGACGAGATTTACAATATAGTCTACTAGTACAACACATAGGTTTAGTATCAATTTCATGAAGTGTTATTGAATGTCATGAATTCACTTACAGAATAGAAGGCGTGCGAAATTAGGTACTTCTTTAATTTGGCCCTAAATAATCTTATGTTTTGAGTTTCATTTTTTATATCGATAGGGAGGCTATTAAAAATTTTTACTGCCATATAACGCCCTCCTTTTTGATAGCACGATAGACTTGCCGATGGAGTATGAAAGTCATTTCTTTGACGTGTATTTATGCTATGAACTGTTGAATTAGTTGCAAAGTTTTCACGATTACATACGAGGAAGACTATTAATGAAAAGATATACTGACAAGCCATGGGCATTATTTGTAGTTTTTTGAAGATAGTCCTACAAGATTGCCTAGATTTGGCACCTACTATTCTTCTAATTACTCTGTATTTAGACCGAGCTCAAGAAGCTAATTAATTTATGTTGCCATGACTATTTTGAAGCGTTTGAACTAATATAAAGTAAAAATTGTGAAAATTGTGACGCAAGGAGCCTTTTTAGTGACTCAATATAAAATACATTAAAAAATATCATTTCAAAACTATTAGTCCTAATGGCACCAAATTTTGTATTGTGTAGTTTAAAATTCATAAATTTTGGATGAAAATTGTAAAAGATTTAAAACTCACATAAGTGTCCCCTTAATACAGGCATGTCAAAACCTTGCACATTGTGCAGTCGCGCACATTGTGCACTGATCTCTGTGCAATGTGCACTTCCTATTCCCCTGCCTGGAGGGAGCGAATCGGCTTGGAGGGGAGCGCGACAGGGCTGTACAGTACCTATAGTAGCAGATCAGCTTTGGTTTCATTAACACAGATCAGTACGGGTGTTCATTGAGCTGTGATTGTGAATGCGTTATGAAAAATAAAGTGCGGAGTCCACAGATATAACGAAGAAGAGAAATCACGAATCATATAACATAACTCTTATGATGTTTTTCTCAGCCAATAGTAATTATTTTAAAATGAAAGGCTTTCATCATATCATGTGGACCTAATAGTGATATGAGAATTTAAATCATATTAATAAAGTTCTCAAAATATGATATTCGCCTGCTCTTATTTCTTAATTAGTACTCTCACGGCAAGACAAACATGACAATGATGTTCTTTTGGAGTCTGTACTAACACAGCCATCAATGGTTACACGACTTACAACTTTTATTTGATAAGCTGATAAGTGATGAGAATATAGTGAGGAATACATGTGAGGCTCTTGAGGTTGTAAGGGAAGGAAGAAAGCAACTATTTGTAAGGCGGAAAAATTGTCTAGAAAAATAATGCATAATGGCGAATTTTCCACCTCACGTTATTATTATCTTAATACACTTACGTTAATAAATCTTTAAACCTGAAATAAAGAAAATGTCCTCACTTCACAGCTTGTGAAGTACTCTTTTAACTCAATTCAGTAACGCTCCCAACTTGCTAATACTTGCTCTCAACGTTTTCCAAATAAACTATATATAAATTTAAATTCAAGCTCATTTTATTAATAATAATGTGAATTTATATTAATATACAGCAAGGAAATGATTCCAGTGGAAAAGCCTCACAATGTCCTATTGCATGTAATTGGGAGTAAAATATTTTCTTTCTTAGCATTTGTGCACCAATGGTGCCAGTAATGCTTGAGGAACAATGAAAGAGTATTAATTTGAAATAATCAGTACCTACTACGTAAAATGAAATATCGTGTTCGTTTTTTGTTGTTTCGAAATTACTGCAATATTTATATTTTCTTCAAATACTGTATACAAATCATGTAAATAAATGATTCTTTACAAACTACTTCATTGTGAATTGTAACTGAGTCAGTCTATTGTTTCTTATGTTACAATTATTGTCAAATATAGACACTGACAATAAATGTGTTTTTTCCTTCTCTAAGTATGTTTATAATGTCCAAATGTCAATTTAATTGAACACTAGAAGCGCAGAATAGATTCTTGTACATCCCTCCAGCTAAGAACTGGTAAGAGCAACACGTGAATGACGCAATCTGCACAGACCGGCGTTCCGCGCACATACACTGCACTTTCAGTGTCTGATTTTTGACATGCCTGCCTTAATACAAATATTAAAATTATTCTTCTTTGTCAGATTTAGACAGGGAAATGGCTTCTTCTTGCTAATCCTTTATCATCTTCTTGTTATGAATTTCCTCTTTCTCTTTGTACGATAATATTGGCGTTCATTATATCTTTATTTGCAGTACATGTAAAATGACTTTTTTCTTCTGTGTTATTATTGTACGTATTAAAGCATTTTTTATATTTTTAGTCACAATTTTTTGTGTCTGCTCACAGATTCCCTTCCTATGTATGTATAAATAGATAGTTGTTAGACACTCGTGCTTGTCAGTACCTTTTCTATGTTTTCACCCCACTTAGATTTATACAGAGCGATTCATATGAAACTAACACATTTCTTTATTTATTTCAACAGGAATGATATTAACCACAATAATTTTTATACCTCAGAATTGGAGTATTTTTGAGATATTACTATCATCTATATATAATACTTATAATGTATTTTATTTTATTGTTATTTCAGTTATTGAAACAAGAGTGAACGTCAGAATGCAGTTTTAGCATTCCTTAATTTTATTATATAATTACAGTGAACTCTGGATATAGTGAACTCGGTTATAGTGAACATTCGGCTGTAGTGAACCTAAATCGTTGTTCCCGAACCACATACATTAAAAAGTACATTACTATTTCCGTTTATAGTGAACCCTCGCTTCGGTTATAGTGAACCTTAAAATTGAAGTTTAGAGTTGTATTCTGACAAGTTCTTATTTCAAATCAGACCCTCTTGTATAAAATTGAAAGAATGTGTTGAGAGCAACATTCTAAGATTCTTACTCCTTTAGTCAAAGGACAAAGGAATGATTAGTGATTTATATACAATGAGCTGTGCAGTAAATCCACGCGACGTGTGACGATCTTGCCTCACTCCACCGTCGAAGGTTTTCCATTCTGTTCTCAGGTACACTAATCTACTGTTATTTCATTTCTAATCCTGCACCGTCAAAGGAATTCGCGTACCATAGTCTTCAATGCATTGCCTAATTATCTTGAACTTTTCAAGAACCGAGAGAAAAATTTTAGAAGAGCAATAATTAAAATATGTAATATAGAGTAAGTGTATTAATTCAATTTATTTCCGAGCATGAATAATTTATTCATGAGTTGAATTATAATTATTACATTCCTTTTATTTAACTCCCAGTTTCACACCGATATTAGGGCAGCATTCTTGAAATTGTTTACAGGGTTATATCAATTAATTGTTTCCTTTACTAATGACGGTACTTGACTTTTCGTTATTCATCAATTGTGTAGACCAATTTACCGACAGAGTCATTGCCCTGGGTGTGTCATAGGAGATTGGTCTGTGGTACGCCAGCGATGAGATGAGATAAGATGAGACGAGACGAGACGAGTTGCCACAAGTGAACCAGAGCTCCTGGAGAAAACTATTGCCTTACCTAGACCACGGTCTTACCCGACACAAGATACAAATGTTTACAAATATTGTGTAACTCATTCTACACTATTAGACTATCTGCTCTTAAGTAGTTTAGGTTACATAAACAGTAATTTACATGTAGGGTTCTTCAAAAGTAAAAGAAGCCTCAACTGCTCATATATCTACACAATCTTAAAAATTTTGACACTACCCATTTCATAAGAAGTAGGATATCCTTGCATAACGAGTTTGTTTGTTTCCAATTCTTCTGGTCGTCGTGTTATCAGTAGGCACTTTCCTATAACTTGGCCTGCAAGATCACCAGATATTAACTTAGCAGATTATTGGTTGTGGTGCTATCTCAAGGGAATAGTGTCCTTGGGCAAATTTACAGCAATTGATGAGCTCAAGGGCACACACTGTACCAAATATTCCAGAGCTATTGCACACAGCATTCAAGAAAAGCTGTAACTTGTACAAGAACAAAATGGTGGGCACATACAGCATATACAATGAAGTTATGGCAATGGTGGTAATATGTAACATTTTTAAATTATTTTTCAGAACGAAAAGTTACACTTGTTCGGATCAAATTTCTACACATTTAAAGAAAAGGGAATAAAATTATTTAAATAATTCATTATCATAATACTCTGCTTTCTTAAATTGAATGAGTATATTGGGAATTAAATTATTGGTTTTTGCAAAAAAAAAAAAAAAAAAAACGCTGTGAAATATTTCATATAAAGCAATTTTTATCTCGAAAATTAAGCAAAAATGAGCACAGTTGTATTAAATATTTGTTTGAAAAATATCAAAGAATAACCCCGTGAAATTAATAACATTACTTAAGGTTCACTCTATATATATGAAACGCTACGCCTTAATATACAGCGGAGGATGCCTGTAGATATACTATGTTGAATTTTTTACTGCACAGACTGTCCGTAGTTGAAGGCTGTTTGAAATAAATCGCCAATTTTCTATACAACTCGTGAGATAGATTCGAATTCCTATATCCCTCGAAACTCTGACCACATTGTAACGGGTTTGAGCATTGGAATTCAGAATTACATCAATCCAGTAGCTCTCATTACGTATTCTACTAGATTTTACCATCAAGTGGAAACACCTGCTTCAGCCTTCACTTCCTTTGTCTCAAAATGAATTGGACACTGTAACTTACGGTAATTCACATATAGTGTGAGCTATAATCATTACACATTTATTATATATTATGGGGCTTGAAGTAATGGTAATTTAGCTAAATCTCCTTATAGTATGTTGCATGATGTATGTATACTGTACATTGAACTGTAACAGGCCTAATATTTATTTGTTTGGTTGATTGCAATGCATCACGATGTTGAATGACAGCATTGACCTCCGGTGATTTAGCTATCGTTTACTTACTTATCAACATATCATTTTGTACATGCATAGGAAGGTCCATTTACATTTCAGCCGTTCAGAGCAAAAGTGATGTAAGTGAAAAGTGTGTGGTTGCGTCTCTTCTGATGGCTCTACTAGACGGGCTGATATCATCATAATTGATCGGCAGAAGGATAAGGGTGTCATTCTTGATCCTACAATCAGTTTTGAGATGCATGAGCAACAGCCACAAGAGGTGTGTCGTGAAAAACAAGTCATATATGAGCCTTGTTGTCAGCATCTTGGAGCACAATACCACATTACACATTGGACAGTTTTTGGGCTCATGTTCGGTGCCCGTGGCACGATCCCACGTGAAACTTTAAATCAACTTAAACAATACAAAATTTCTGATGCAACGATTGATGCCATAGGATCTCACGTGTTAAAATCATCCTTAGCTATAATTAGTAATCATTTGTACCCAACAAAATTTTTATTGTAAATGATTTCCTACCTTTTTTATCTTAATGTTTTTTCTTTTTCTTTCCAAGTGTCACAAAATTGTTTTGTTTACTTATTATTCTTTATGAATTGATTAGTAGGCCGATCTATCGAACCCTTATTTAGGGCGGCTTTTGTTTATATAGAAGATTCTGTAAAATACAGCGTAAAGTAGCAGTTAATATATCCTTCGTGCTATCAACTGACTGCTAATAGTTTAAATAAATTGAACATTAATTGCTATTTTTCGCTGAATTTTACAAAATGTTTACTTTAACCCTCATTACCCATTTTTGACTTACACCACTTCTGCTCTGAACGGCTCATTTCATACTTACATTTTGAATATTATGTACATTTGTTTTAATATGTCTATTTATTTCATTCGCTTTTATCGCTCTTTCCAAAACTATCTTCCTAATGTTTTGTATTACTGTTCATTAGTAATTCTTGACATTTTGGCTAATACAATTTCATTACTAGAATGTAGCTATTCCTTTTTCATACAATTGCGTTCACTCCAATCTGTCTTAACATATATGTCTTATAACTTTTATTCCGCAACAAAATATACATGTGTCAGTTTCTATGTTACTCCTAAAACCGTGCCCCGTGACAACGCTTTTTACTTCTTTTAGCACTCTGATTATTATATTATTTATGTCTTTGTTATATTAAGAATTTTAGATAAGGGCGCAAATAGCCATAGTAGGTGACGCGCCCTTCTTTAACCCTACTACTACTACTAAAATCGTGCCAGGCTACGATAGAAAACAAAAGATGCGAAAACAATGAATGAGGTGTATAAACAATTGAATGCTCTTTCTTATTTAAGTATAAAAATATACGGGAGCCATTTTAACTTTCAAATTGGGGTGGCTGGGGGGTAAAATCTAAAATACAATTAAGCTTTGTTTCAGGCTTTCCCCTCAATATCTAAATTGACGTGTTTTTTGTTTAATTGAATTAAATTTAAATAATAATTAGTTATTTAGACTGGGAAGTTTTTAAATGAAAACCCTCTATATAAAAAAGGTGTTTTCCCTGTGATTTTTTGTGGATGTAAGGTCCAGTGCATATAGTGTACCATGTTATATCTTCCTTCATCTAATTTTGGAAACTTTTATTTATTTATATGGTCTAATGGTCAGAGCTTCTGGCTATAGTTCATGAGGTCCCGGGTTCGATTCCCGGTTAGAGCACAGGAATTTTTTCTTAAAGGGTATTATTTCTGTGTTCGTCCATAGTCTGGACGAAAAACATAATCATAATCATCCCATCATATCATCGGGCTAATGTATCTCCGCCTTCCAGACACCCCAACCTCAGAGTTGCATTACAACTAAGCCAATGCCAGAAGATAAGACCAGGCTTCCAAAACGTTAAATCCATTGAAACCATGTCCATATGACTTATATCTTCTAATATTTTTGTCCACTTTCATTTATGTTCACATTTTATGTGCGTCCATTTTTTTGAGTCCATGACTATTATGTACACTTTTATGTAGGTCCTCTTATATTTAAGTCAATACCTTTTGTACATTGGAAGATGTTCGGGCTGTTTTGATAGCCTTGTAGATAATATTGAGCCTGACGTAATGGATTTAGCATTGTACATGGAAAGAACTTAATCCGAGGAACACCTGCTCGAGGAAGAAGAAGAACAATGCCACCTAGATTCGCACCTAAAATATGGAACACTTATAATCAGGTTCTGACAGGACAACATCAAACAACTAACATAGTCGAGGGCTGGCACAACCGCTTTCAGAAACACATCGTCACGCATCACGCATCGGTCTGGAAATTCATGGAATTTATCAAGAAAAAACAAAGGAATAATGAAATTATAATAATCAAATTGCTTGGCGAGCATTTTAATGTGCGACACCCTATTAAATGATCGTACCTACAAAATTTAAGTCGAGTAGAAAGGATTGTTCGGAATTACAACCACTACAACGAAGAAAGGCACATCAGAATTTATCTCAGAGCTATTTGTTATCATCTGAAGCTGTATGAAGATGAACAGGCAGAAGAGATTGAGTAGGGGATCGAAGTAAACTTGCAGAAGGACATAATGTATTGTACAATCATGTACTGAACGTAAAAATGTGGACATAAAATTTGTGCAATTGGACTAAAATGAAGTGGACATATACTTCATAGGACATATATTTATGGACATAGCGTAATCGAATTTTATGTAATGGACATAATAAACTGGACATTGAAATTGTGGACAATATGAAAAAGACCCAACGTCTGTGTTTCAAGACCAGAAATGTCGAAAAGACAACCTAGTGCCATTGGTTAAAAAAGTTTTATTTATTTATTTATATAGCTATTTGTTTTTTCTGTTTATGTATTTTTATCTGTTTGTTAATTTATTTATTTATTCACTTACTAGCCGTACCCGTGCGCTCCGCTGCACTCGTTAGAAATAAATATAAAGTAATTACATAATTAAAATAGGACATTTGATCCAGGGAACATTCGTGTTTGATAGAAGAATAAATCGTTTAATATGTTACTTAATTAAAAATTGTATTTAAATAATTAAAATGCGATCATTTTGGTCCAGAGACCACTCATTTGGTGCAATGACAATTCCTTTAACATGTTTCTTAATTTTTATCACATGCTACCATAGCTTAATGAACATTGACATCATTTAGATTTAATGTGTAAACTTTGTTTTACTTGCTATATGTTTCCATTGAATTATGGTAATAACTTAATTTTTAACCATTGTTTTCTACGTATTCAGTAAATGGCGCTTGGCCCACTGTGGTTCTGAACCCTTCAAATATGTTATATTATATTATATTATATTATATAATATTATATTATATTATATTATATTATATGCTTGTTCTAAATTTTATTTTGTATAATTTGTTGTAATATATATATATATATATATATATAATATTATATTACGTATAGATAAATAAATAAAATACATGATTTTGATGACAATAAATATAAGTACATATACATTAGAATATTGAAAAGTTACAGTGCTAGTTGTCTGTTTTCAGACCTTATATTATCTTATCGATCACTATTTCAAAGTGATTTGAAGCACTATATCATAAACAATTTTCACCCCAGTGTTCCTAATAATAAACACAAGACACTGACAACCTGTAGTGTCGCTGTAATGTTACAAACAACTGTAAAGAACAAACTTCGGGACGCGTGAGAATGAGGCACAGTAATGATTCAGCTGATCATTTATGGTCGTTTATACATTGCTCATAGATTTCTCAAGGGTGTGATACCTGAATATGTTTTTAATGTACTATATTACGAGAAATTAGCAACAAAACTAAAGGATGCGAAATACTCTCTACAGCTCTACACGAAATAAAATATTTCTTCCAACGATTTAGATTGTGGAAAAGTCCCCATAACACTTATAGCGTTCCCTCGTTGAATGGCAATACCAATTCTTTGGCGGAGAAAAGCCGTAGAGCGAGAGTCACCGTTAAGTGCTGATAAATACTTGCCGATATCAGAAGTTAACAACTTCGCCTCGGAACACCATGGGCCCATAGATTCTACGGCGAAAACGACAAAATTATATCTATCCAGAAGATCGAGATACTTATTGCGTTTAATTGTAACAGCAGATGCAGCTGCTGACCCAGCGAGTTTGGAAGTTTTGGGCAAATAAGAAGAAGCGAAGGTGTTATAACAAGTGGCATCCCATAAAAGTGATTTGTCTTGGGACCATGGTGTTAAAGTTAAGCCATCTGGACGTTTGCCATCGGAACGATTTATGCCAATGGGTTGTAGAATGGTAGGAAAACCAGCGGAAATTAGGGCCCTTTTGATGATGTTAATCATGACGTGTCTGGAAAACCGTCCAGAATTTTTGAGGCAACTTAATCCATGGAGGCCAGAAGAATCGACATCTGCACCACAAATACATTTGTGTGGAAAACAAATTTTAACACCAAGCCTTAAGGCAATAGCAATCTTAAAAGACGTATTATCCAGTAAGGTGCCTATGTTGGAAGAAGGTAAGGCTTAAAGCTAGCATCCCGATTCTTTTTCTCGTAAAACAAGAAAACGGGCTCTGTCAAAATCTGAGGAGGAAGACGCAAAAAGGCTGTCAAAAGTTTTGGAAACAAGACCAAGATCCCAGCATTTTTGAGACTCTGGACTGTTTGGAAGATCCACAATGTGAGTAACGGACGACCATTGTTCAAAAGCCTCAGACATATGAAGGATTCTGATTTCATCACTGTGACTAGAGAGAGTAGATTTGACGAAATTCAGAGCTCCATGAGCCGAGGCTAAAAACGCAGGCACACAAATATCGCTAACATTGCGAATGCCAAGACCACCAAATGAAATAGGCAAAGTAGCGAAAGCCCAAGAATGATTGTCAAGTTGGATATTAAGAATAGATTCCAAACAATCCCGCAAAATACAATCAGCCTCTAGAAGAAGAGAGGGAAATAATCAGAGAGGGGTAGTGTGAAGGAAGTATGTTAGGCGAGGTATATGAAAGCAATTTTTTTTTAAGGAAATATGCTGTATGAGTGCAAAGAGATTGTAAGCCAATAAATAAATGTTTCATAGTATCTAATTTATCACGCATAACTTCCACAGCTGGCAGTAATATTGGGGAACCAAGGAGTGTCAAAGTGGAAGGGGATGAAAGTCGAATTCCAGGAGTGAGAGCATTAAAAGTTGTAAATGCAGTATCATCCTTTGAGGAGCAAAAATGTAACTCGCATTTATCCGGATTTAACTCCAGACCAATAGGTTGACAAGAATTAATAAGTGTTGAAAGGTCAGATAAGACAGTATCCGGAGGACCACCTAAAATGCCATCATCCAAATAGAAGAGATTCAAAGGACTATTTAATTTTGATACTACGGATTGAAGAGTAAGACTGAAAAGAAGGGGACCGAGAGGGTCGCCTTGTTGAACGCCTGTTTGAGAGGAGATTATATCCAAATTATAATACAAGTTAGAAGGTTCCCGATAGGCTTGCCATACAAAAGCATATAATTGGGGGACAAAATTTTGAACGATTTCGAGCATAGAATCGCGTTCTATACAGTTAAAGGCGTTTCTAAAATCAAGCTTTAATAGAACATGAGTATTGTTTTTATTTATGTCTACAAAAGTTCGCACTGTGTGGATAATAGATTCGCATCCTTTAGCAACGCCAAAACCAAGCTGGTGAGGAAGTAATAAAGTACTAGCTGATTCTTTGACAGAAATGCAGGCGATTTTGGAAGTTAGTCGACGAATAGTGTTCCCAATTGCAATGGGTCGTATTCCGCCATCCTTCTTATTAATGGCTAACAGAGATGCCCCGTATAAATGTGGGCAAATATGGCTGTTGACATTGCCTGATAGCATGAAATTAACTAATTGAGTAATAGATTGAAGGAGACGACGTCCAGAATCACCTGCAGATTTAGATGTGAGGTCCTTATAATGTTGAGTTCGGATGCCATCAATACCAGACGCAGAACCAGTGGGAAAACTATGTATAGCTTTAAGAACCATGTCTTGAGAGACAGTCAACATAACATCTGACCCAGAAGGCGGAACGGGAAAGGAAAGAGGCCGAGAAGGTGGAGGATGTTTCAATTTTAAGGCTTCGTATGTAGCACTTGAAGCTTTGGCTATGCCATAATCAGATGAAAGGACTCGAACAACTCCACGGATATCACCATCAGCTACCTTCGTTTCAACTAGACGAGAAGTAGAGAGAGAAAATTTATGTTTATAGGGTGTAGATTGCAGTGAGAATGTCTGAATGTTCGCTTTAATTTTTGAGATCAAAGATTTATCCGACTTCCGATTTTCTTTCACAGGAACTTTGAGAGCAATATATGCAAAGAGGAATAAATGATGCCAATATTGGTCAGAATTGAGAGGGACACATTTATCCGTAAGTTGTGCTAATTTATCAGCCGCGAAACAACTTGCACCTTTAGGAATTCGACGTAAAATGGGGATATTATTCTTACGTCTTGAGAGTGTTGAAAAAAAGGTGTCTTCGGAAGAAGTATCGGAAAGGTGCTGAGAAAGGGGAGAGGCATTAGAATGGACTTTGGCGCTATGAATGCGTAGTCCCTTCAGACCCTTATAAAATTTATCAGTGTTGTCAGAACATAGAGAGCAAGCTAAAAGGTCGTCAGTATGGGTTGAAAAATTATGAGTAGTATCCGATAAGTTATTACAAGAAGGACAAATCCATAAAGAATTAGACTCACTATGTAGCTGTACTTCTTCATCAGATAAGCATACACAATCACCATGAAACCAGAATTGACATTCAGAACAAAATATAAAAGTACCCTTAGAAGACGAATCAGAAGTGCCACAGAGGGAGCAGATGAGAAAATCACTGGAAATCATAAGCACATGAATAAAATATAGCGTTGCTAACGAAAATCAACAAACATTGATGGCATGATAAAATGTCCATAAAACAAGAATGAGATAAAATAGAATTCACTAACACTGCGATTACAGGATGAATCAGTTCTCATCAAGTAGAAACAAGTTTTAGTCCATTAAACAAATAATTCTTCTATTCCTAGAGGAGAAACACACGGCCACAATCACACATTTGAAGCACTATGGATACCGTTGTAAACAATTATCTCACATGCCATATGAAAATCAGTCCATATATTCATAAATAAGTTAAAACAAGATATACTAACACTTCCACAACAAGATGAACCAGTTCTCATCAAGTAGGAAACAAGTAAAAGTCCTGCAAACGATGAATTCCTGAATTCAAGAGCAAAGAATCACGTACAATTGCAAGCAAGCAAGCAAACATGGCCATCTATTATATTATATTGTATTATATTATATTATATTATATTATATTATATTATATTATATTATATTATATTATAATATATTATATTATATTATATTATACTAGCCGTACCCGTGTGCTCCGCTGCACCCGTTAGAAACAAATATAAAATAATCACATAATTAAAATAGGACATTTGATCCAGGGAACATTCGTGTTTGATAGAAGGATAAATCGTTTAATATGTTACTTAATTTAAATTGCATCCAAATAATTAAAATGCGATCATTTTGGTCCAGAGACCACTCATAGGTGCAATGACAATTCCTTTAACATGTTTCTAATTTTTATTATATGCAACCATAGTTTAATGAACATTGACATCATTTAGATTTAATGTGTATACTTTATTTTACTTGTTATAGGTTTCAATTTAATTATGGTAATAACTTAATTTTAACCCTTGTTTTCTACGTATTCAGTAAATGGCGTTTGGCCCACTATAGTTCTGAACCCTTCAAATAACTTAAATTACATTATATAATATTACATTACATATATTATATTATTTTATATTATATTATATATTATACTATATTATATTACATTATATTATATTATATTATATTATATTATATTATATTATATTATATTATATATATTATATTATATCAGAAGTTACTGTAATAACATTACAGCATTATGTCCATCTAGAGAAAATACACTTTCCAATGGTGAAATAATAATTAATTATACAAATCGGTTAATTTTGCTTCCGATATTAGTTCATGCAAACACAAACATTCTCTGTAGGCTATCTTTCATAGCTTCCGATTGTTGTTGTCCAAGGCCCCTTATAGACGAAGTCATTTGTTTTTTATTTCATTATACGGCCTTAGTTGGCAGTTATTTTAATTTTAAAACTCATTTATCTCATTAAGTATCAGTCCTATCAAAATTTTTCAAAGAATAACACTTATCGCAAATTATTTTTAAAGAAACTTGTGTTATGTAATATTTTTCGCAAAAATCAATAATAAGCGAAATATTTCTATTTATTTAATTCAGGCCCCCTTATAACCTCCCTTTTAAATGATGTATTTTGAATGCCATATAGTCTAAAATTTAAGTTAAAACGAACATAATTTATATTCCAAGTTTCATCGAAATCCTTTCATCCATTATCGCGTGAAAAGGTAACAAACATACAGATAGACAGATATACAAACAAAAATTTCAAAAAAGCGATTTTCGGTTTCAGGGTGGTTAATTATATATGTTAGTACCAATTATTTTTGGAAAATCGAAAATTACCAGAAAAATTTCGGCTACAGATTTATTATTAGTATAGATAATATTATTATATTATATTATATTATATTATATTATATTATATTATATTATATTATATTATATTATATTATATTATATTATATTATATTATATTATATTATATAAAAAATGTGTTGATAACGGATGTACTCCGGTAAGTAAGTTTTTAATTTGTTGTGCGAGCTCTTGAATCTCAGGAGGAACAACTTTTACAACAGTGCAACATAATCTGCTTGGCTCATTACCCTATGTTTTAGCATTGCAATTAACGCATATATATTTTATGTATTTTAACACGATTCAATTGAGCATAGTTAAAATTTGGATTATAATATAATGGAATGCTAAGCTAACATACTATTACTGCGTACTAAATCAATACATTCTCGTTGTTCGTTAATTCTCTGAGACTAAAATGAATATGTTCATAAACATTATTTTAAGAAATACAGAAAACGACTATACAGAATAGCCTATCAAGTTTTCTGTGCATAAGAAGCTATTTTAATCTTACCTGTCCTCAATTCACTCAGAAGTTGCTGTAATAACATTATAGCATTATGTCCATCTAGAGAAACTACACTTTCCAATTGTGTAATAATAATTAATTATACAAATCGGTTAATTTAGCTTCCGATATTATTTCACACAAATACAGAAACATTCTCTGTAGGCTATCTTTCATAGCTTTCGATTGTTGTTGTCCAAGGCCCCTTATAGACGAAGTCATTTGTTTTTTTATTTCATGACACCGCCTTAGATGGCAGTTATTTTAATTTTAAAACTCATTTATCTCATTAAATATCAGTCCTATCAAAATTATTCAAAGAATAAAACTTATCGGAAATGATTCTTGAAGAAACTTTTGTTATGTAACATTTTTCATAAAAATCAATAATAAGCGAGGTATTTCGATTTATTTAATTCAGGCTCCCTTATAACCCCCTTTTAATTAATGTATATTGAATGCCATATGGCCTAAAATCTAAGTTACAACGAACTTAATTTATATTCCAATTTTTATCGAAATCCGTTTGGCCATAATCGCGTGAAAAGGTAACAAATATCCAGACAGGCAGACATACAAAAAAAATTTCAAAAAAGCGATTTTCGGCTTCAGGGCGGTTAATTATATATGTTGGGACCAATTATTTTTGGAAAATGGAAAATTACCAGAAACATTTCGGCTACAGATTTATTATTAATATAGATTCATTCATTCTATTAATTAATTAATTCATTCATTCATTTATATTTTTGTGCTTAAGGCTATCAGGCCTTCTCTTCCACACAATCAGAAATTCAAGTACAATATAACTCATTAACAGGGATGTTTTGAGAATATGAATAAGTGCATTACCAGTGAATATCGTAAAAGAAACCTACATATTAAATGGGGGCGCTAATAGGCAAAATGTACTAGTTTTTCCCACCGAAAGAAAATTGAAATAATGTACTCATGTTTCTCGTTCACATTCATTTTTCTATTAAAGTAATGATTTTTTTTTCAGAGAAACAGCAGTCACTGAAATAGAATTTGATTCTACTAGAGTAGTAGAGCACAATGCGATTTTGGTTGATATGTTTCATTAGAAGCAATGTAAGCAAAGCAACCGATGTTTTTCCCTCCGGTAGTAGTATGATGAATTATTCCGCGAATCGACTTCGGTTACCGGTGATGCAGTGGTGTCATTAAAAAATGAAGGATTATTACATTGGTAAAAAACAAACATACGTTTTTAGCAGGATGAAAATTCAGTAGAAGGTTACAGAGTGTTAGAATTGTTTTTAATTTTTAGTTCTAAGAAGTCACTTTTATACCTCTTATTGGGTAGTGTACTCTTATCCATCTTATCCATATGTTTAAAACATTTTCCTTTGAGCTAATTTATATTCTTGCCGCTGTCTCACTTGTTTAGGTTACAGGGTAATTAATTAAATGCTAAGTTAAATAAGCCTCATTACTGTGAAAAGTGACCTCTAGCCTTATCTATAATATAATAAAGCAGACTACATGCCCGTAATTTGTAACACTGAATGCTGTTTATAGCACACAGATTTCTGTAGAGTAGCAACCACCCAGAGTCGATGTGCAGACCCGCATGCTGAATGCTAAAGTCTATAAACACTATGCAACTGTCCTCCCACATACTAGCCCTGCTTTATCGCAGTAACACCGTAAGTGCCCACAATTTCAACGGAGTCAGTTGCTGCACTCTAACCCAGACTTACACGTTAATTCTCGCCGCCATATAAGACCGCGTGTTGTAATTTTCAGCTGAATTATTCCAATAGTTTCTCATAAAAGTTTAAATCTTGGAAATTTAGGTGTAAAAATATGTGCTCTGCCCTAGAAATTAACAACACCGAGAGTTTCATGATTTATCGAAAAAGGAAATGGAGTTATAATGTATTTTTTTTACTTGTATTTTTCGTTCATTTCGTTGGTCAAGTACGGCTTTTATCTTATAATAAAATTTAGCTGGTATTATATTTTACAATTATAATAACAAGAGAGACAAAAATACTGGATTTACTAAAAGGATTTTTTTTTTATTTCTGTAGCTTTCTAGCTTATCAGAGTGTAAAGGTTATAAACTGCTAAAATTATATAGACAGTACATATCGGGCTACTGAACAAAATTTCTAATGAAATTAAAGTTATTTCTTATAATTTTATTTTTAATTTGTAAAATAGTATGTTTTTAAGATTGATTGTAGTTTAACAATTTTTTTACATTTCGACTGAAAGTAAAAAAAAAAATATGTATATATTGTGAGTGATCTTGCGTCCAACACATTTCAATACACAACATAGTAACAAACGGACTGCTTCAGCATAGGGGAGAGTTGGGTAGTATCGGACATCGGGTAATATCGAACAGTGAGTTTCTTTCATCTACCACCAGATAATAGTACCTGAATGACATGGTTACGTTTCTGTGATGTCGCATACAGAAACGTAACCATGTCATTCAGGTACTATCATCTGGTGGTAGATGAAAGAAACGCACTGTCCGATATTACCCGATGTCCGATACTACCCTACTCTCCCCTAAATATCGGGCATAATCTTTTTCAAAAACCTTAGACTCATGAAACAATTTTCTTTCTGACAAAACCTTTACAGATAGAGAACTAGATTATTTGATTTTTTCCTTGAATTATTTATACTCTGTCAACAATATTTTTGACGATTTATATATACTGTATTATACGTACATACATAATATATCAATGAAAAATTCATTGGAAGGATCATATACTGGAATGAATTCAGACTGATCGTGGTACAAGTTGCTACATTATATACTAATTAAAACGTAGGAGAAATCTTGAATAACAAATAAATTAACTGAGTAATTAAGTATCAACATAAATTTTTTAATGATTTGTTTTTATTTGTAAAAGTCAAATATTACTGGCATTCCAATGATTGTTATATTATTGTAATGTTAATATCTAATTTGTGAAATCCTAACTGTAGTCTCAAAAGATTTATAGTTAAAAGTATGTTTTTTTTTTTCTGTTTTCTCCGTCTTCGGAACTCACTGCATACGTATATATTTCAAACAGTATATCTAAACTAAACATTCCTTTTAATCAATTTCAATGTGATGTCCATTAACTCGTTCATTTCTCAGTTAGTATGTAGAAAGTTTATCTTACAATATAATAGAATGTTATTTCACGTTATATCTGTTTTAATCTGACTTGTATTTTACAAATATAATAATGAGTTTCCGGATAAAATATCCAAAATAAATTTTATGTATATATATTTTTCTTCCATTGGCATAATCTTTAACTTGCCGTCATTCGCCTCGACTTCATAAACGGCGCATACAGGTCACTTGTGCCGAAAATAGTAGACCGCTTACAAGCAAACATTCTCATGGGGGTAGATAAAATCATATATTTCTTCCACTATGTTAATAACGTTAAAACAAGTGCTTATATCAATTTTGGCCACTCAAGCGCAATTGTGAAGGCCGTAAAAATAAATTTCCCTGAGGCCGTTTACAGACAGAGAACAATTTCATTAGAAAAAATTATTGGAACAGATACAACAACAGTTGGGCTATTTTTCAACATATTCCCCACTATAACTGAGACATTTGTCATACCATGAAATCGACAGAGAGGTGCAACCGCCATGACAAATGACAAATGTCTCAATTACGGTGGAGGATAAGGTGTAGTGCCCAACATTCGTCCCCTTGCCTAAATTCGACCCCCAACAGTATTTCGCCCATAATGTATCGCATCATGGTGGTGGTCAGTACAGACTCCCTCTTTATGCAGTAGCAACGTGTTTACAGTTGGAATGAGTGTTATTGCCTGTTTAGTTTTTATTAAGTTTTAAATATCTGGAAGGTGGAAAACTATTCTTCTTATATATTCTCAGCAGTGTTTCACAACCTAAGGTACGTATTTTCAAAACATTTTTTGCTTCTACATATAGAGTAAAGTGTGTAGTGTAAGAATATATATTAAACGGATTGGACATTGCAGCGTGCTTAGAATAACATGCAGCCATACGTTTGTGGTGCACATGCCTATATTTCGTCCCCCAGGGTGTGTCTAAATTTCGTCCCCGGCACGGATTTCGGAATGCTATTCCCATATCATGTGAATTCAACAAGGCTGTTGTCATTTATATTTCTGGTGGGTTTCAGATGGGAAAACGGAAACTTTGGAGCAAGGAGGAAATTATAGAAACCATAAAAGCTGTTAGGGAGAAAAGATGGGCTACAAATTGCATCTAATCGACATTAACTCACCCAAGTGACAGAATATCAGGAAACTCAACCTGAAACTTAAGATTCTGTGATCAGTCCAAAAGATATTCGGAAAGTTCCAGTGATAGAGCCATCGTCTTCCAATAGGCGTGGTACAGCACTTCTAGTAACGAGTACACCCCATAACAACAGCGTTCAGACAGTAGCAGAAAAGAAAAGCTAATGAGTCTGAAAACCAAAAGCGAAAGCAGACGAGAATAAATCTTAACGTCGACTTCTGCACCACTATCGCTTCACAACCTGCAGCCTGTTTCAACGAGAAAAACTACACCGAAACAAACAAACAATAAAATTGTCTGCGAGTCTTCTAGCGACAGAGGAAGTGATGATGAAGATGTAGTATGCCCGGTTTGTGGAAAAAAAATTGTATCCGAAAAACAAGGGCAGGAATTGACAAAATGTACGCAATGCTGACGAAATGTGTTCATCTTGTGAACTCAAAAAATTTATTTGTGACTTGTGTCTGAATGGGTGAAACATCAAATTGAATGGTTTTAGTTCTATTGGACGCATCTTAGGTTAAAGTGTTAAACCATGTAATTTTGTTTTGAAAGTGTTAAACTATGTAATTTTGTTTTGAAAGTGCTAAGAAACTTAAGAAAATATCATAGGAAGATTTTTTTTGTAGAAAATGTAATTTAAATAATTTTCTAAATACTCTCTCACGTACTTTCTATAAATATTAGTTATTAATATTATAATATTATTAACATCCTTGATGTTCTATGTTTTCATTTCATTGTACTATTGAAATAATTGTCATTCAATATGTTAAAAAGCATAGGGGACGAAATTTAGACCGCTTTATTGAAATGTCAAAAATTGCACAATTTCATTCTTCACGTTTTATATTCTATTTGATTCCAAATTTATGAATTTCGAATTCTTTGCTTTGTAGTTAAACGTTGAAAGTTCTTAACTAGATTAGATTCAAGTCTTCAACTTTAATGGTTTATGAATGGTGAGACACAACTGAACGGGGGACGATAATTGGGCACCCTACCTTATGTTGAAAAATAGCTCAAAAGTTGCTGTACCGGTTTGAATAAATTTTTCCATGAAATTGTGTTTTCTTTCTGTAAACGGCCACGTGGAAACTTATTTGTCTACTGCCCTCATAATTGCACTCGAGTGGAAAAAAAATTGTATAAGCACTTCTTTTGACATTACTAACATGGTGGAAGAAAAAGTACTTTTTTTTATCCGTAATGATTTGTGATTATAAAAAACTGTTGATATGTCACAAACGAAACGGAGTAGCCAGAGAAAACCCTTATGTTACCTAGGCCATGGGCTTGCTCAACACATGTTGTAATTCGGGAGTACGCCGAAGATCGAACCTAGCTATACAGGATTATAAATCCAGTTCTGTAGACACTAGACATCCGTGGAGGCTAAAATCTAAAATATAGCATCTGGACATCAGTGTTACACGACACTACTTAATCTGGAGAGAGTTCCCTTCTTCTATCTGTACACTGTTAAACTGTAAGAAAGTTACTTTCATAACTTTTCTCGTGCATATACTGTACACATAGATGCATTTCATACAGTGTGTTCCAGAATAACCATTCCTAATTTTCAGGTGTGATAGAGGGCATGGAATGGAACATTTTTTCGTAGTAAAGTAGTATCCGTATCGAGATATAATAATGTGAAAGAAATGGGGAATTCAAATAATCTACACGTGAAACTGGCCACTATCTCGAAAAAGTTTAACTGGCCTCGAAAATGTTGTATGGTCGGAAATGTAAGGTTGTCTGACCGGAAATTTCATGTTGTGTGACCTGGAATATAACGCCGCATAAATTCATTGTACCTCATTAGCATTAGCGTAATATATTCCCTGAATATTTGCGAATTTATCATTTTTTAAATCGATGTATTTAGAATGATTGCAAATTTATGAACAGATCTGGCAGAATTTGTGTGACGTACAACTAAAACCAATCGAATAGCTGAAACACAATTAAAGACGGCCATTGATGATAATAAGTTCAGTGAGGAGTTTTAACTTTACAGTATTAGCCTATACCTCGATACGGAAGCATTGTCGGAAATAGCTTTTTTTTTAAGAAGAAATATTTAATTCTATGCTATCACATCCGAAAATTAGGAATGGGGTCCACACCTGTGGAGTAACGGTCAGCGCGTCTGGCCGCGAAACCAGGTGGCCCGGGTTCGAATCCCGGTCGGGGCAAGTTACCTGGTTGAGGTTTTTTCCGGGGTTTTCCCTCAACCCTATAGAGCAAATACTGGGTAACTTTGGATGCTGGACCCCGGACTCATTTCACCGGCATTATCACCTTCATTTCATTCAGACGCTGAATGACCTAGATGTTGATACAGCGTCGTAAAATAACCCAATAGAATAAACAAAAAAAATTAGGAATGGTTATTCGGAAACACCCTGTATATGTACAACACAGTTTTACCTTTTACACTTATTTATATCGTGAAGCATAATGGATTAATCTGAATAGACTGTACTGAAATTGTACTATCCTGAGAATGGAGTACGTAAGTACCTAATTCCGAAACTTTAAAAATATTCAATCTCAACAAAAAAAATCGTTATCATTAAACATTCACCGTCAGTCTTATACAAATATCTTATTATTAATGTCTACGCTGTAGAGTAGTAGAGAATGTAATCCTCGTATACCTACCTACACATACATATTTTACTTCACACTGCCATTATAATGCTATATTTTATCAATATAATTTTTACATAATTAATTGAGGTATGTTTCGTGTGCACGTACTATGCAAACACTCACGCATTTCACTAAATTAGGGAGTTCATTATCAACATTATAATTTCATTAGCTCAAGTACATGATGCGTGTATTTGTTCCGTCTAATTGGAAAACATTTTAGGTACGTATGCGTGTAATTAAATACCACATTCTAGCAATCTACAGGAAATCAATTGCATGATTATTTATAGACTTGCCATTAATATCGTCATTATTCGGACGTGCATTTTATACACGTGTTATTTATTCGTGCATTTATATTTAATCTAAATTATCTTAGTTATGTTTACAGATATGGGATATCCGAATGTTAAATGAAGGTTTTATGAATTTTAGTTCTTGTATTAAAAAAGCATTACTATTATGAAGAGTTCAGAACCATAGTGGGCCAAGCGTCATTTACTGAAGATGTAGAAAACAAGGGTTAAAATTAAATTATTACCATAATTCAATGCAAACATGTAGCACGTAATATAAACTATACACATTAAAACTAAATGATATGTCAATCTTCATTAAACCATGGTATTCACTTAACTTTCACCCTTGCTTTCTCCAATTTTAATAAATTGCGCTTGGCCCACTATGGCTCTGAACCCTTCATATATCATTCACTATTTGGGGCAGTTTCTACTGTAGATAATTCAGTACACTCTCTTTGTGCTTTGCGTTAAAATTTAAGTCCATTTATTTAATTTTACATTTTGACTATAGACGGTAGGCCAACTTGTATTGTTCGGTGTGCAATGAATTACGGTCTAATGTCTTATTTTTAATGGTAAGTTCGCAGGTATAAAAATACTTGTATACATTATAAATTTTAAATAATATATTACTAACGAAAAGATTAGTTAAGTGTTTTGTGTGGAGTGTAGCATAGTATGAGACAGAAACATGGACATTACGACGAAGTGAAAAGAAGCGACTAGATGCATTTGAAATGTGGGTGTGGAGAAGAATGGAGCGTGTGAATTGGACAGACAGAATAGGAAACGATTCTGTTTTGGAAAGAGTGGGTGAAGAAAGAATAATGCTGAATTGATCAGGAACAGAAAAAGGAATTGGCCGGGTCACTGACTGAGAAGAAACTGCCTACTGACGGATGCACTGGAAGGAATGGTGAACGGGAGAAGAGCTCGAGGCAGACAGTGAAAGATCTGTTCCTGGACAGAAGAGTATGTAATGAATGAATAATATATTACAATAATAATAATAATAATAATAATAATAATAATAATAATAATAATAATAATAATAATAACAATAATAAAACTTACTAACTGGCTTTTAAGCAACACACAGGTTCATTGCCGCCCTCACATAAGCCCTTCCATTGGCCCCTATCTTGAGCAAGATTAATCCAGTCTCTATCATCATATCCCACCTCCCTCAAATCTGGATTTAATGTTCCTAATTATGTCAGGTGAAGAATACAATGCGTGCAGTTCTGTGTTGTGTAACTTTCTCCATTCTTCTGTAACTTCATCGCTCTTAGCCCCAAATATTTCACTAAGCACTTTATTCTCAAACACCCTTAACCTATGTTCCTCTCTCAAAGTGAGAGTCCAAGTTTCACAACCATAAAGAACAACCGGTAAATAATAATAATAATAATAATAATAATAATAATAATAATAATAATAATAATAATAATAATAACAAATTCATTTCTATGTTTTCAATTTTGAAATTTGTAAATTTTAAAAATTCTCGAAAAACTCAGAACTCATTAAATCAAAGAGAGTACGAAATGATACGGCGGTAAAGAAATATTGAACAGTACTTCAATTGTTAAAATGGAACATGTATTTTTGGATTACATCCCCACTATCAGTGATGGCAGAGACATGATTTCAGATGTGTATCTTCCTGTCTGACATTATGTGGACTGACACATGCCCTGTTTGACAAGTACAAGCGTTCATACTTGGATACAACCGTTGTGATGGTTAATTGCATTTTATTGTATTTTATGAATTTATTTTTTACTTAATATTTATAATATGCGAATTTTACGGCAGACACGACCTTGGTTTTTTGGCTTCCCCTTATATAACCATACGGAATAATATAATTCATATTTACAATTCTCTCTATTTCAATTTACGTTTTCCACATCCGTTTTAGAACACGACCGCCTTCTTGATCTTCAAAAAGAAATGCTTATTTCATATATGTGTAGTTCATTTCCTTAAAAATATTTCAAGAGGCGGGTCATTGACATGAAAACCGTGATATAGACGGTTGGGTACATGAGCCGTACAACGTCAGCAGGTTCTATCAGGACTCCCGAGAGCACAGCAAATGCTGTGGTTAGAGTAGAAGCGAGATGTTCCACGAGGAATGAGATTCATAAAATGGTGAAAATGGAGTGACCACACGAGAAGTGTCCTTCAGCACCAGACGGCAGTCCAGGAGGTCAAGCATGAGAATGCCCCCAAATGGTCACCTTCCCCCTTCTGTTCCCTCCCCTTCCCATCCCTTAGGAATAGGGCAATCAAAGTGCTGAGAGTAGCAACTTGAATCGATATCAGCAAACGGAATGAGATTTCGAATAGAGGGATTTGCTGGAGTGAACGTTCCGGGAAGCTTTAAACGAACGTGCAGATATGCAAATGACAAAATGGAAATGAGAAAAAATCCTCCCACTTTCTACGATATTAAATGCTTGAAATGTTGTATGTTTTATGTTTCACTTACGCTGTATTAAACTTAATGTCACTATGAGAATAAAATTGTATCGTATTATCACTGGAATTATGTGAAAATAATAATCGAAACATTTTAAGCTAAGCATTGTGTAGTAAGAAATTCTTTTTCTTATTCTTCTTAGTCTTCAAGCCTTTTAAGGATTGGTTCGAGCTCCAACTAAATATTTGATTCATCCACTTCCTTTTTACTGTGTCAAAGTTACGTTTTTCTACCGGTATCTGTGGCATGATTTGCTTTTGATATATATTTTATCCATGACCTTAACAAAAACATGCGTTTACTAAATACTTTTGCGCTTGTAAAGTAGGCTTTTATTCAAATTTACTTTAATCCACTAGTGAAATAAAGACCTTACCTCACAGTTCATTAATATTTTCCTAGTACCCGGACACACACCTATACTTTTCCATTCAACTATTACTCAAGAAGTTACCTCTACTTCTTTATTACCATTTCTTAAATCTCCATACACTCAATCTCCTTCTCCTTTCTCTATTTACTACTACTACTACTACTACTACTACTGCTACTGCTACTGCTACTGCTACTGCTACTGCTACTACTACTACTACTACTACTACTACTACTACTACTACTACTACTACTAAGTCGTAATTTGTGCATTGCATCCATATCTAATATGTATTTTTTTTTAATTTTGTAATAATTTACCTTTTTGCGATGTTTCGGGATTCGAGGAGATTTCAACCTGCGAAGTTGGGTTAATAGGATTTAATAACTACACTCCTTAGTCAACTGAGCTAATATTCCTGTTAAGTTCACAGAAGTAAAATTTAAAATTATTTTAATCACATTAGTCCCATGAACGCTTCTAAATAATCCCTGAAACTTCAAAAAGATGAAAATACACGTTTAAAATGAAAAAAAAATATATTTATATTAAAATTATATGATTAATTACACTAACTTTTTTTTATTTATCCAACGTCATAGACACCATTCTTCACTATTCATTTTATTTTTACTAACATTTTTAATATTAACCTGGCTATACCTTTAGAGAACCGGAAACACAGATTGCTACCCCTTCCACGACTGTAGTTCGATGATACTAGCGTAAAATACAAACAAATCACTTTACTAGGTATAGGAGGGAAGAAAAGTAGTTCATTCATTTACGTAAACTAGGAAATATCGCGATTTTGAGTTCGATAATTTTCATTAGGTTTTTGTTTAATCTTAATACAGTACTGTATTGGGAATAAGTGTTTTTACTTACGAACTGAGTTAGCCATGCGAACGTATTCATTATGCAGTGTATATTATACTGTCTACAGCACATTAGCTTACACTATAGAGAATGAAGTTGAATTGAAAAATAATCATAATATGGATATTTAAACACATTTTTGAAAATGCTGACCGTTCATTTCGATACAGGCTTCAGTTCTTTTGTGCATATTATCGCACTATAGACTATTGCATCTAATTCCAATTGCCAGTTTCGTCCTTCGTACTACTAACTCATGTTGAAATAATTCTGTACCCACTCTATAAAAGAGTACCTTACGTACTGTAAATTCAATCTTCAATTCTGCCCGACCCGCACAGATAAAATTACTCAGACATGCTATCTACTGTCCGTCCAAGTGGTTATGCCGCAGGATCGTAGAAAGGGGGGAAATCACGTGACAGTTAATTACTTAACGAGGCCCTTTTATTTAAGTTATTTTAAACAGTTGTATAATATTACGTAAACGTCCAATTCCTAACAGAAATTAATGTTTTCAGAAAATATATAAGACAGCCCTGCTTTTACAGAGAGGCGAACTGAAGCAGGTGGGGGAAATCGGAAAGCGACGTAGGCAAACTGACAATACCTGTGCGAAAATATGATTCAATATTGAAAGCTCTTTCGTCATTGGAAAACGCGAACATATTTCTGGAACGTACTATACTCACTAACGCAGTGCTGTTTACTATATGCAGTTTTGGATCTGTGTGTAGAGGACGGTTGAATTTCATTAGTAGAAGGGGTGGGAGTGAAGTACATTCAAAACTCAGGTACAATAAAAACTGAAGTAAAAATAAAATGATGTCCCTGTATATCATAACCTACCTAGTGCACGTATCGATTCTAAAATCCATGCCATGATACCTAATTATGTGAGGACTTATTTCCAATATATTTTCTTTTATAAAACAAAATTTTTTGTTATGGTCTGACGCCACGTGCTTAAATCTTTCCGCTCGCGCAATAAAGACACACTTACCTCACAAGTACCATAAATAGCTATAATAACTTCTTCACAAACAACACATTACAAAGAAAAGGCGTATAATTTAAAATTGAATTTAGATACTAGTAATCATATTTAGATACCAGTAATAGGTAAAATATTGTATAGCACACGAAAGTAAACAGATTTTATTCGCTCGTTGAATTTATCACCCTCGGCTTCACCTGGAGTGCTGAACATTCTACTCGCGCATAAAATCTAAGTTTACTCTCTTATATTACAAATTACTATTATCGCTTACTTGCTCTACGTTTTCCAGTCAATTTTGCTCATAATGCCGTATTTGTTCATTTAATGTTAATAAAACCAATGTAAGCGAATGTAGTAGGCCTAGTGCTCCAAAATTTAGAAATACTGTCCGTATCTTGTGACTAAATTATTTATCCTATGTTCTTTCATATTAAAACCAAATTTACATTTAGTATTAATTTAAAAGTTCATAAGTTTAATATAAGACACATGTTAGAGCTCCATATAATATCCTCTGTTATTCTCAACTGCTATAAAAATTGAGTTGATTGTTCATGTATTACGATATTCTGTATAGTGTCTAATCGTTCTAACGCTTTGAAAGGCCAAGAGAAAATGTTCAGAAGAGAATTTTCAAAACATGTGCATAATCACAGCTTCTATTGAACTGATGAATTGTTTATGCTTGTAAGTTGAACTTAACTGCTGGCTATGTATTGTAAATTTTTTGTATTATTTTTAACTTTTCTATATCTCAAAGCTACAATTCTGATGCGAAATTTGTGGAATATTATAAGTGGAATTAAATGAAAACATTGTGGTATGGATTCTACGTTCAACTCCTCCACCTTTGAACTCATATCACAGCTCACCAAACTTCGTAACTGGCTATTACCTTGGCTCTCCATTCCACACTCAACACAGACACCATATTTCAACTAAAAAGAAAAAAAGAAAGCTCATATCAAACAAAACCTATAGGAATGGAGTGTATATAAGAAGAATTTGGTCAGAATCTGATAGAGTCTGGCTGGGCGGAAGAGAAAGTCTACTGGCCTTAGCTCTGCCAGATTAAATAAATAAATTATTATTATTAGAATCCGTTTGCATATAAAGAAGTTATAAAATTTTTATATAGATAGATGGATTTATTGAGTAATATTATGCATACAGATGTACTATATTATCATAATTTTCTCTTAAATCCAATGCACGGGTCTTCTCCCCGTACGTGCTTTATATCAAAAACAAGTCCTACTTTGTAGGTTTCACCCCCATCACCTATGATTAGATCCAACCACTCTCTAAAAGAACACACAGATTAAAATGAAAATGGCACAAACAAAACACATTATATAATATATCCTAACCTAAAACAGATATAAAAGTGTATAATTGAGTAGTTGCCATTATCCCTTTGTCAGTTCGCATCACAAACTTCAACAGCTGAAGTTCTAATCTGTCTCGCCTTCAAGAGGAACAATCCAGTATTTTGTTCGCAATCTCTATTCCCCATGAGATTAAGACATGCAAGCGAACTCCTATTCTGACTTAGTATCGAGGGTGGTAGATATTTTCTCAGGATATGTTCCAATTCGACACACTGTAATAAAATATGTACATAGGAGTCCTTTTCTCCGCACAGTGGGCAAAGGCGCTCTCCTTCTTCGTTAACAATTTTATTACCCTTCCATGCCCCCAATCTTAGCCACGCTAAACCTGCTCTATTGTCTTTGTTACAAGAATTTATGTAGTCACACTTCCCACAGTTAAGCATGAGATCTGATTGTAAATGTAGTCAGGATTTTTTCGAACATTGAAGCTCAATATCTTGCCTCTCGATATCAATTAATCGCATCTTGACATTACGCCATACATTTCTTCTATTAATATCTCGTTTATCCCACACTATCTTAAAAAGTGAGTGACTTATAAATTATCAGAAATTACACAGAAGATTATCATTTTATTTTTCTTTGCTTTGTTTCTCAATGTCGTCTTAATTATTTCATACAGTTTTGATATTTTTCAGTTTTGTTTGCGCTAAGTTTCAAACAGTAAATGCAACTCACTCGCATTGAGTCTTAACACGAAGAATAAGCTCGTTAATACAGATTTAACATTTTCTCCTCCGTCGACGTACATGGTATTGTTAAGCTCATTTCCTGTGATAAATCGGTAGTAGTAAGTAGTATGATTTCTTTAAACACGCTCTCAATGGAGAGGTTATTGAACGTAGAATTTCTACGTTGTCGAGAAATGGCCTACATACTTTTCCTGAAGCCCTTTATATCTGTCGCATTCGGCCAAGTTTCGATTCCATAATCTCTGATCTATAGCTAGGCCAGCATGGAAACTTACAGACCTCCGAGGACAAACATATTCAATATTCAGTTAGTGTTCCTACTTTTTATGAATTTCATCCCTTTGAAGTATATTTGTGTAGTTAAAAACGTATTGTTTTCAACTCGAAATTAATATTTATGTTAAACGATTATAAAATCTTCGAATTTGGTGCAAATGATAAGACCAAAAGCCTTCCGTCCATGCAGGTTTGTTGTGTGTTTGTCTAACTTTCTCTTAATCCAAATAAATCCTTGCGTCATGTTGTATCAATAGTTCTGATGTTTTCCCACTTACAGTAATCACTAGGCCATAGTCTAAGGTCGCATAAAGCTGCCCTAGCGTAAGGCGATTATCGAGATTACGGGAAATTTTCCCACCTGAAGTTGCCACTATTGTAAATGGAAATCATGCTCTGTTTATCTCTCAGTTTTCTGCTACACAAACATTAAGTTAAAAGTCATAACTTCGGAAACTTACTGCTGAGCCATAATGGAGGAGAGCTAGTTACTGACCACATGATTTATACTTGAGGTTGCGTTAAAAACAATATCATAATCAATAATCGACTAAATATAAAACAAAATGAGAAATATATGGACGTGTTTATACAAAATAAATACACAACCTTGAATAATTCATCTTCTGAGAATTCCGAAGTTCTCTTTCACTCGTACTCGTCATTTCACTATATTTTATTGAAAGTTTAAGCAATAAAATAACAAACTGTACGAAATAATGTATCACCGTAAGATGAAATTACTTTTGCTTTTTTCCTGTTACCTCAACATGAATAATTTTTCTAATTCATTATTCCTCTATTGGTTTATTTAAGGGCAAATAACACAATTGAATCGTTTATTGTAAAACACCACAACTTATATTCTTTACAAAATGCGTTTTTTTGTGGATTTTGATTGCCAGCATGAATGCTCATTTTTATATAAAAACTTTATACCTAACATGACTGTAACATGTAAAAAATTGGACAATAAATATGCATTTATTGTAAAAACCTCACAACTAACATCATATGGTATTTTTCAAATAAACTAGTCTGCCACACTAGCTGACAGTAACACTGTCGCACCCAACAGCTGATTTCAGTCACAGCCGGATCAGTGTTTTGTTCTGTCTGTTGCTGATTAAGTGTAGCCCTTGCTATTATTATTATCAGCTTTGAGCATTTTGTTACAAGATGGTTAGTTCAAGTGATGAAAATGTTGCTTATGATGATTATTGAGAATTCTGCAGTGCCTGGGAAAAGTGACATAAGTCAGTTTCCGCAGACATTTTTTGATAATTTATTGTTGACAGCTTACACTGTTTTATGTCGATTTGATTTTTTTCTGTATGAATTATTGTAATGGGAGAAATGCTTATGTCTCTTTTTCCAAGCGAGCAAATGTTCCGTAAGTTGCCAATAAATTATCAAAAAAGGTTTGTGGAAACTGACTTATGTCGCTTTTCCCAGGCACTGCAGCTCATCGTCTAAGTTCAAGGTAAAACGTGTCACAGCTAATGATGTAGTTAACTTCAAAGCTTGGTGGCGAAAATTTTATTAGCTATCTAGCATGTCTGATTTATCTTATGACCGTGCTGTAACAAAGGATAAACAGGTACATTTTAAAATTTCTAAGATGAATGAGTTTTTTCACTGCAACGAACAATAAGGTAAAGTTCTTTGTAAAGAGTTCATTGACAGCGTTGTACCGGCAGAAGTATTCACCATTCGAGTTTCTGAGAAAAGTGTTTGTGCTTAAAATTTACCGTTTGAACTGCCAACAGTCCTAGCTTATAACAGCTCGATGCTACCAATCAATGTTAAAAAAATGGACCTGAAGAAGATTTTGCAGTACATACCGGATGAAGTGAAAGGATTCTACACAGAACTGTATACATGGCAAAGATAGTAATGGCAGTGGAAGCGAAGACTAGAAAAATAATAAGTCCTGATAAGAAAAATGTCTGTTGCAGCAGAAAAAACTTTAATTTTTTGTGATTTTATACTGTAGTTTTTACATAGATTATAAAGTTTGTTCATACTTACTTTCATTCACTCTGATACTTGGAAAAAGGCAATGCTTTGCGTAGTTTCAGTTTGTTTGTTGGAAAAATCCCATAACATCCTAATTAATTTAATTTTTGTGGGGACTTTATATATATTATAAAACACAACCAATGATGAATAAACCTCATATTTAGCAACTAATATCACTTCTTAAATACATTTTGACAATAAAAATAAAAGTAATGAAACTAAACAGTTTTTATTGGTTTCCCAAATGTTTTGTTTTCGTCACTTGTGGGGTTTTAGAAATAAACGAGTCAATTTGTTTTCGCTCGGTTTCTTTAAAGTATGGTAAAATACATTCTGCATAATTTTAACGAATATCGTATAAAACCTAATACTAGTTATGCAAGATTTGTTGGATTATTAGCTAGCTTAGGACAGTAACATCTTCAATATCCTCCACTGCCTACAGTCCGCACTTCAGGAGAAGATCCGAGCAAGGAATGCGAGTTTTTCCCCTTCTCTTACAACCTACTCCCCAACATCGACCCGGCCAATGATTAAACCTTGTTTGTCCCAGCCGGCCAATGACACCATCCCCATCCACTTGCTCCTTCAGAGGAGCAGAGTTACTATTTGACCCTCTCCTCTTACCTTGCAAGGAGCATACCCCCTCGCAGATATCTTCTCGTGAAATTTGGACAGTACTTATAAAGGGCTGCTGTTTCTTTCGAAATATTATTGTGTAGAATTCTATTTGAGTGGAATGTACACCGGCGTTCAAAGATATCTGACTCTGCTAATCTATAGTGATCTATAATTTTTTGGTGTAAGTGTGGCTTCTTTAGTTATAACTTATATGAATAGACGGCGAAGATAATAGTCAGTGTTGCCAATCGTACGTAAATATACCCACATTATAGAATTTAATATAGGCTATCATTCCCCTCTACAGATTGTAAAACAACACTAGATTTAGCTGGAAATCTCTTATGTTGTCAATTATGAGAAAAATAAAATTTAAGCTTAATCTACATCATTTTAGCCGACATTTTTTTAATCGCCACAATTATAATGTCACATGTTGAGAACTGGCGGAACTAAAGAGTTCTTAGTTAATATTTCCTGCTAGTTTTTTGTTCCTCTAGTTATGTTCAATATCACTGTGTATAGTTATTTTTTGTTCAATATTGACACAGAATATGGTATTCCCATTTTGAGTTCTGTGCTATTCGCGTGGTTACGTTTTTTACTGATTGTGTGATTATATTATAGTAATTATTTTTGTGCAGTTACATTTCTATTACTATTATTTAACACAAATCATGGTTAATTCTAAATCATGCGCATAACGAACTGTGAGTGTTTCTTCTGTATCCATTTCACAAAACACTATTCTCTTTGTGTGATTCATTATGGCCATCATTATTGCATTAATATGGACTTTAATGTTCAATAATGGCAGTGTATGCTTGTGCAAAAACAGTTAAACCTCGAATAATTGTTCAAAACTCATTTGTGTGGATTATGTTATTCATCAGTGATCCATGCTTTACGCATGCAGTAGCCTACATGTAACTCAAATTAGTAGCCAGAAGTTAGTCTTCACGGTGTATTGTCAATTATCGGCTTTCAATTTATACAGTGCACAGTTAGTTTGTAGGCAATCAGTAATTGAAATAATACACAGCAAAAACTGCTCAAATAGCACTTTCACTTAACGGCCACCTTACACTCCACTCCATGCCTCAACCGCCCTTGTAGGGCTTTGATCTCCCTTGTAACTTCCACATATTCTGCTCGATCTTGTGTTATGTTCTTCTCGCTCCCATACTCCACCCAATTTCCATAAAAGTAGGTCTTGTCCACATCCTTAACCATCTCTCCTTTGGTAGCGATCACCATAACAAACAATATATTTATTTGTGGAAACTAAAATAAGTTAATAAAAGTATATACTACAAGGAAAAAAAGTAATAGGCGTAATATGCGTGAGATTTGTGGTATGAAGCTTAGAAATATTTGCCAGTTTAACAGATATACTTTATATGTGGAACGAAGTCTTAGTATGACTATAACGTAAGAAGCAAATAATTATCCACGTTGAGTCATAGTGATTATTTTATACTTTTTATGAATTGTAAGCTAATAATAATAATAATAATAATAATAATAATAATAATAATAATAATAATAATCCACCGGCGTGGCTCAGTCGGTTAAGGCGCTTGCCTGCCGGTCTCAAGTTGCGCTCGGGTGCAGGTTCATTCCCCGCTTGGGCTAATTACTTGGTTGTGTTTTTTCCAAGGTTTTCCCCAACCGTAAGGTGAATCCCAGGTAATATATGGCGAATCCTCGGCCTCATCTCGCTAAATACCATCTCGCTATCACCAATCTCATCGACACTAAAATAATATCGGAGTTGATACAGCGTCGTTAAATAACAAACTAAAAATACTAATAATAAGTAATTAATACACATCTGTAAAACACATGTAGGCCTACTAAGTTTTGAACACGCATTTACAATAGAAAAAATATTAAAAATAACTCGAAAAGAACTCAGAATACCTAAATAGGCCCCACTCAGCGAATGTGTTGTACAGAGAGAGCAACGCGGCATTCGGGCTCTCGGCCGAGTCGCTCGTATGCACCAGTTATGCAGAAAGCGTGTTATTGGTGATAAATAAAAAGTACTGATAATTTGAAACACTTCGAAATATAATAAAATATTACTAAATATAAACAGGTAAAGCCACCGGTGTAGCTCAGTCGGCTAAGGCGCTTGCCTGCCGATCCAGAGTTGCGCTCGAGTGCGGGTTCGGTTCCCGCTTGGGCCGATTATCTGGTTGGGTTTTTTCCGAGGTTTTCCCCAATCGTAAGGCAAATGCCAGATAATCTATGGCGAATCCTCGGCCTCATCTCGCCAAATACCATGTCGTTATCACCAATGTCATCGAAGCTAAATAACCTCGTAGTGTATACAGCGTCGTTAAATAACGAAGTAAAAGTAATTAACAGGTAATAAATTGTTTAATCGCAAAATTGAGAAAGTACATGTTGAAATTCTCTGTCTTCGTGTGCAAAATATTTGTCCTACCTGTTTCAGAAGTGATATATCACTCGCTGTAGTACCCATTAAAAAATTAATGCGATGTTTTGTCGGATTCTGTTTTACAGATATTTTAAAGTACATGTATTATCATGAAGACTTTATCTTTTAAAGTACACTACAGATTATATCGGAGAATCGAGGGAACGACACATGCCTATTGACAATTTATGTCCTTGAATATTGTCTGAAGTTCGTCCTTAGAATAGTTCGCTGTATGTGCTGTCACAGAATCCTGCTGGAAAATGACAAAAATACTCTCGTTTTCCGTCAACTAACCAAACAAATGACGAAAAATAATTATAATATGCAAGTGAGTGTTAATAGTTCGCTAAAATATTTGACCAGTTACTCAGTCAGCACTCAAACTGCACCATAATCCTATTTTTACAATATTGACTGTATTTTCATGAAGGAATTTGGGATTTCTCTATCTCAAATAACTTGTTTTTTGGATATCTACATATCCATTCAGATGGCACCAAACTTCTTCAGATAATAGGAGATTAGGATAAAAATTTTCGTTATGCGCTTCAGTGTAGTCCACTCATAATATTCATGCATGAATATAATTTGGTCGGATTGTGTTTCTTCCACTATCGTCAGTTTGTACAGTCGTTCTGTAATAATTCGAACAAGACTGTAATAAATACTAACGTCGTGTGTTACAGGCACTATGTTCGGTTCAAGTTTGTCTAGGGTGACAAGATTCACATCGATGAAAAAGAGGACATTGTTGGAAAATAGAGGACAGAAAATACGTACTTAGATGTAGGCTTAGACCTATATTATACTTTAAATTACGTCAATATCTATTTTATTGCAAAATATTTACAGTACAGCTTTAAGCTTATATCATGCTCAAAAGTATGTTAATATCTATTTTATTACAAAATAATTATGATAAAACATAATAATAATAATAATAATAATAATAATAATAATAAATTTACAGTTAGTTAAATATGAAAGTCAAGGGAACTATAATATTAAAAAGGACAGGAAATATCTATTTAGATTTAGGCTTAGGTCTATATTATACTTAAATGTTATGATCGTTGGCAAAAAGTACCTATATTCCGTCAATGCTGCTGCCACCTAGAGACATATTACTCGAAAAAGGCGTCAAATCAAATAATTTCAACATATCAGGCATACAAGTTACGAAAAGTAGGACATTTCTCGATTTTTTTAAAATCCGCCCGAACTCCGGACAAAGGCCTAAAAAGGAGGACATGTCCGGACAAAAGAGGACGTCTGGTCACTCCGAGTTTGTCGAGTTTGGTGAAGTTCGATATTTACTCATGTTCGCTCTGCAGAAGGAGGCCTGTCGCCTATTTGTTTCACTTTGTTATAAAAATATTCTCTCTCCTACACTCTCATCCCTTCATGTTTACCCGCTTAAGGATTTTAGCACAGATCTTGCTATTAATTTTTCATATGAAATAAAACGAAGTTTGTAATATCTTGGTTGCCTCTCTCATGTTCGAACATTGCAGGACATTAACATAATACTCGCTCATTATCATTTTTAAGGTAACAGTATAAGCGATATCAAGATATGTCATCTAATTTTTCCTCTGTGAGCATAGTACGTCGCCTTCTGCGTTCCTTCTTGTCTCGCGGCATTTATTTAGATCGTAATATGACCAGAACGCTATAACTTTGAAATATTTTTTTACATCATTGTAGAAGTGAACGGGTGATTTTCTGTGAGAGACAAATTGATGGCTGAGAACCAGTCTGTTCTAAGTCCAACTTTTTATAAGAAATCTGTGTTTCATTGTATTCCAGTTCTTGTCTGCATATATGAATCGAACAAAATTGTAAATATTCCTCTCCATAAGGTTGCTGTGAAGCTATTCCAAATTGTTTCATGAAGCTTTGAATGTCAGGAGCTTAAAATAGCTCTTCTGAAGAAAAATATTAAAATGGACTTGGAACATTCTGCTTCTTGACGATCGAAATGTCGTAAATAAACTCTCACTGTACAGTGCTATATCAGTTTGCCATTAGTGTTACAATATAATAATCACATGAGTAGAACTGTTTGTGTCGTGAGATTCAAGAATTGGCAGAAGAAAGGTGGGTAGGCAAAATGTGTATTGGGCTTAAGAATGTTAAAAGAACTTCTGCAGCTGTTGGTTGAGAAGAGCTAAGGAACACCATTTGTGGAAAAAGTTGAGATAGAGTGACATATAAAGATAGAAGAAAATACATGTTATAATTTTAAGTTTTCCGAAAAGTTTTGTGGTAGTTATTCGTTTCAAATGAGTCGGGAAGCTTCTGATGTCAGAGCAATAGCTATGAACAGAAAGATTTTTGGCTCAATCATTCCAGCAATTTCCAATATCGTTCTGAGTCTACTCATTTTCCTATCATATTGAGAAATGAATATTTCCAGGTGGGCAATGTCGTTCGAAGTGTTGTTCTGAAATTAAGGAAGCACTCAAACCCCTCCTCACTTTGTATCAATGACATGAAAGCATTCGAACTCTTTATATTTGCGTATCAGTGGCGTATAAAACACAGATTTATAATTTATAACTTGAAATTACTTTTTACTCGAGACTGATTTTCATAAATATAGTGAGTTCCAGCGATGTTCCCGGTGTTTCTGTCGGTCGACTAGCGGAAGTACTCCCCCGATACCTCCGATGGAAGCATCCGCGAACTCGCGGCTTTTCGTCAGATTAAAACTTGCACATGATGTTATAATAATAAATTTAATATGTTTTCAAAATTTAACATCCTTGTTTTATGACTAACCACCAAAAATTTTTATTCTACTATTCTCAAGAGTTCGATTTCCCTTATCTCTATGCATGGTGAATTCTGTCTGATGTTTATGTTATCTTCAGGTATCAGAATTTTGTGTTCTTGCCGAGAGAAAGAGAGGATGATGGAAAGGGAGATAGAGATCACAATTTCAAAAAGTTACATGGTTGGTGAATTGCCGTCCCCCCGAAATTAGCTGTATCAGACTATCTATAATCTGTCCTTTAAACGTACGCAGTGACTCAGCTAAGATTAAGTACAGTTTATTACGTTGTGTTGTGTTTTGCAGTGATTAAATGTTCAGTACTTGTATACATTTGCAAAACCACACACGCAAAAATAAATATTTCCATGCAGGAATTCTGTGTTATAATATGATGAAGGATGATATGTACTTCGGTACATCGCTATAATATGATATGCGTATATAATCACTTACTGATTTAGGACAGTGCAGTCCACACTTGTGGAGTAACGGTCAGCGCGTCTGGCTGTTAAACCAGGTGGCCCGGGTTCGAATCCCGGTCGGGGCAAGTTATCTGGTTGAGGTTTTTCCGGGGTTTTCCCTCAACCCAATACGAGCAAATGCTGGATAACTTTCGGTGTTGGACCCCGGACTCATTTCACCGGCATTATCACCTTCATATCATTCAGACGCTAAATAACCTGAGATGTTGATACAGCGTCGTAAAATAACCCAATAAAATTAAAATTAAAAAAAGGACAGTGCACATTCCGTCGGATCCCGGCCACTTAGTCACTTGTAATTAGTGCACCTCTGCACATTAGTGTATTGAACATTGTGCCACTGTCACACATCTGTGACACAGTGCATGAGAGTTGGCCACTGAAGGGAAACTAAGAGGTGGAGCTTAAACTGAGAGGATTCAATCCGGCATCGGAACTGAAATCCGGTGTGGCTTAGAGGATAGAGCGTCAGCACGTAGAGCTGAAAACCCGGGTTCGAATCCCGGTGCCGGAGAGAATTTTTCTCCGCTCCACCGATCCTTCATCAAATCGTATGATAGAACCAGGCAAAACATTAGACATTTAAATTTTCTAGACGTTTAGTTCCGTGTATAAAAATACCACTAAATTTAGTGAGTACGTTTATCGAAACAGGTTCTATGAATACTGTGATGTGAGTTATGTATTGCACAAGATAGGCAACAGTTTCAGTGGTTGTTGTGTAAAGGGTGGATAGCGAATGTTAGTAATGTAATCTTTACATGTTATCATAGTTGTTGGAACTTATCATGCAGACGTGGATTACTTTGTTAGTCTATGATGATGAAATCAGTTAACTCACCTGACAGTGTCTGTTCCTGAAAGACCGGAAGTAACTTATCAAGGGTTTGGCACAGACAAAGGTGTGTTTCACTTCTTCTCTTTATTGCAATCGTAAAGAATTCTGTTTTTACAACGAGACTTTTACTTCCTACTTTGAAATCTCTAGCGCAGACTGCTAAACAGAATAGACATACTGCAGTTGGAGCGACAGATTGTCACATGTCGAAACTCTCGAATAGATCTGTGAAGTGGATTGACGACTAACAGAGACTAACGACAGCAATTCAAGAGAGAATTTTCCTTCTTTAATTCCGTATCACTACGACAGCACAGGCGTGCGTACCACAGGAAGTAACATTGGATACAAGTGCTTCAAATAGTAGTATTAACGAGTTTTTATTTCTAAATGTAATGACGTTTGACAACCTGCGTCTCATTTTATTAGTTACAATTATTGGAAGACGTTTAAAAATATAATGAAAAATTATATACATTTATGTCTCTCATTGCAATCAAATTAGTTTTTCTGTATGTCTGTGTGCATTTATGTGAGTAGTACGTACAGTATGTGTGTATGTATGTACAGTAAGTATGTATCTATGTACAGGTATGTATGTATGTATGTATGTATGTATGTATGTATGTATGCATGTATGCATGTATGTACATATTATGTATACGTAGGGCTATGAAGCCTACATGTGTATGTATGGTATGTGTATCCATATATGTGTACGTATGTAGACAGGGTGATTCAAAACCTCTACGACAAACTCTGAGGGGTGATAGATCTAACAATAAGGAACACTTTTTGTTAAACAACCTATGTCTTTTGAGGGTGGGTGCGTCTCGGTGTTGCGGGAGATTCACTCAGGGTAGCCGAGGTACGGTTGTGGTGTAGGATGATGTCGGGAATAATACCAAGCCGGCTACTTATATAAAAGGCAGTGTAAACTCCAAAACTATAAGTTTATTGTCGTATTCACTTGGTAAACCCTAGAGTATGTATTTCCGGCTGACTTATAATTCGATCATTGGTCGCACTTCTGTATCGACTCTATGGCGGCTCTGAATAAGCTCTGTCCGATACTATAAATTCAATACTCTGCCCAGTACACTATGATCGAAGCTCCTAAACGTTGACGAGTGGTCTCGCCGATGACAAAGTTCTATCTATCGAGTCTTCGCCGGAAGAAAGACTATTAAGTTGGGCCGCCGACACAAAAAAAAAGATGTCGCGCCGTCTACACGAAGAAAAGTAGTTATCCTGTCGACACGAAACGAAGTAGTTATTCTGCCCTGTATGTAGGGCCGTCGACACGAAAAGGAGTAGTGATTGTGCCCTGTATGTAGGGCCGCCGACACGATGAGATGTTGTGTTCATCTCCGCTCCCCGTCACCCTTATTTATAAAAGCCTACCCTACGCTAAAACTAACTATCCTATTGGTTAAAAACTACGTCACTTAACCGGCCTAAAATCTATTCTCTATTGGTCCAAAGTGACCTCATAAGCTAAACCAAGATCTCTCCTTATTGGGCGCGAAATACGTCATCTCTAAATTTAAACTTTGGATTTCCCATAACATCTAATTAGTTTGTATATCTCACAAGAATACCCGTTCTTTGGAAAACCCAAGCTTGGCAGTATCTTTCCCACGGGTCTAGTCCGACTTTAGGATTTTACGCTTGAAAGGGTGTCTATGCAAAACCCTGCCCAAGGTGGCCCTAAATCTGTCCGATGCTGACAGGTGACGAAAAGATGCGAAACATTTGTGTGGGAAGCTAATTCTAACGAAGTCGCCAGAACATCCCCGCGAATACATGTAATAGAAATATGGAGATATCACTTCACTAATAAATCGGTCTCTCCCTCTCCTAATTACTGCTTCACTTTTGACGCGTCGTTTCGAAGTTACCGTTGAAAATGTTTTTGCGCGGGTGTATGTCAATGCATGCGAATGTGTGCACCCCTGTTTGTTTGTTTTATTGTAGAGATGTTTGTAAGAGACGAGAAGGGTTGTTGTTGTTTATCTGCGTACAATGTTCCATACCGTTTCCTTTCAGTTCAGTGTAATCATCAAGTGAGAATGGATGTCTACGCGGTCTTCCACCAATGCGCCGGGGACGAAGAGACCCATCGCCTCGAAGGCACTGATAAAGTAGAGCAAAAATTGTGTGGTGAGGGTGATTTCTGTTTTGAAACTGTTGTTGGTGCATGTGGAGAGCTCTTCTTCCGTTTCTGCGAGCCTCCCCATAACACATTACCATGTCGGCTAACTCGGGAAAAGTGCAGACATCCATTCTTAATTGATGATTACACTGAACTCAAAGGAAATCACTTGAAGATTGGTACTGCTCGCTGAAGGTCTTAGATGGCAGTGAAGATAGCTTCCTGTACAAGCTTCAATGTGTGGTGTCTGAAGGTAATGTAGAGAAGGCTCCTTGCTCATTTCTGTTTAATCCAGAGACATGCTCCATGACGGGGTAAGTATCACTTTCTCTGCTAGATTGCACAGTTAAAGTTTCAACAAATGCCGGCGAATTTCCCATCCAGTTCTATAAGGTTCCATAATAATCCGGATAGTTCTGGATTGTTTCAAAAGATCTGTTTTGGACTGTTAAAGAACATAAAATGTATTCCTGCAAGTGAACATTAACAGGATTTCTGAGGAGCACATCTGAAAGGTTATATCTAATACAGCATTGCGTAAAATTAATTAATGGGTACCGCATCACAATTTTCAGTACTGCAGGGTAGGCTAAGTGCCTATAATTAGAATTCAATTGAAATGTTTAAAATTTATACTAATTTAAAAATGAACACACCCATGTTTAGCATTATGATACAGATTGTGGTTTTTAAGACCTTGGCATTGGCTCATAAATGTTACTCAAAGAACCTAATTTTACAAAAAATTATTTTTATAAGTAACAGATTCAAAACGTGCCCCCTATTCGTAGGCAGAAATAATAAAAGGTTAAGTCCTATACTGTTCTCCAACCAGGAGATTAGCCCGTGAAAGGAATTTGCTTACTATTGTCATCTATTGGAGCGAAGTAGATAGATAATATTACCGTTATAACGTCAGTTTAAAAACCATGCGCTCTCCTGTATATGTTATTTCCTTTGTGGAGGGATTAAAAGACCAGGAGATTAACAGTTATCTAATTTTGTAACTAGGATAGTATAAATATGTGTGTATCAGTGTTATCGTTTGTGCTGTGAGAGTTAGCCAATAGAGATACGAGTACCCACGTGTGTGACGTATTGACATCTTATGACATCAACTTTCATTCACAGCAACACCCCGCTGCGTCTCGTTCCCCTGAGACTTTCTCGTGGTTGGAGTACAGTAGGTGTGAGTGTTCAGAACTCCCGATATACTAAATGTGTAGCAGAGGACTGTTGCAGGATGATGTTGTTTTCTTATTGTACCAATTCTTGAATTCTTTTTATAAACCTCTGAAACTTTCAAACAATATACTATTTAATATAATTGGGTAGCCACCGGCGTGGCTCAGTCGGTTAAAGCGCTTGTCTAACGGTCTGAAGTTGCGTTCGGGCGCGGGTTCGATCCCCGCTTGAGCTGATGACTTCGTTAGGTTTTTCAGAGGTTTTCCCCAACTGTAAGGTGAATGCCAGGTAATCTATGGCGAATCCTCGGCCTCATCTCGCCAAATACCATCCCACTGTCACCAATCTCATCGACGCTAAATAACCTAGTAATTGATACAACGTCGTTAAATAACCAACTAAAAACTATATAATTGAATATTGCATCGCAAAAAAATTATTTTACTCCGATAGCATTTAATCCCATATTATCATATAGACACGCTAGATATATCATTCAGTACAGTAAATTTAAGATTTACAATAACGACATAAAGAGATACAAATAAGGAAAAGAAATTCTTCGAAATTAATGTAGATGAAAGTACAGTAGATCATCGATTATCCGAATACCGATCAACCGAAACATCGGTTGACCGAAAGCGTTCCAGTCGGCAAATTCAAATTTGCGCGCGCGCCATGTAGAAATTCTGCTAGCGCTATTTGCGAGATTTAGCAGCAAAAAAACTACTCTCAGCTCTGAAGCAAAAAAATTGGACTTCTTTTACTAAACTGTAAGCTACTTTAATGGCCATTTTGAACTTTTAAAACTAGGCTAGTCAGTTTTGTGTGTTATTTGTAAGACGTGTGATACAAAATATATACTGTATGTACAGTTTTGTGTTTAATATCAGTGTTTCTTTATTTCATACTGCTCCTCTGACACCGGTGCAATTTGTTTTCGTAAATGATCGGTTATCCGAAAAATCAGTTATCCGAATATCCCCGTCCCCAATTGTTTCGAATAATCGATGCTCTACTGTACATAGGCGTCTATGCACATATCAATGGCTCAGTACAAGACTGTTCCAAGTCCATTTTAATTTTTTTTTTTCAGGAGAGCTATTTTATGCTCCTGACATTCAAAGCTTCATGAAAAAATTCGGAATAGCTTCATAGCAACTTTACGGAGAGCAATATTTACAATTTTATTTTGTTCGATTGATATATGCAGACAAGTACTGGAACACAATGACACACAGATTTCTTTCTTACAAAAAGTTGGACTTAGAAAAGTCTGGTTCTCAGCCATCGATATATAAAGAATTAGTTAAAAGTATTGAACATTCAGAAGACTATTAGATATTACACCGTGTCCTATGCATTAACATTCCAACGTTTCGGAACTACATAGGCCTACCAGGTCCATCATCGGGGCAAATAAGTACGACCTGAAGAGTCACCTGCTCTGACTTGTTATTCTAGACTACAGGGGCTACACCAAACAACTGAATAAGAATAAAGAAGTAATGCAACAGGAAGAAATTCATGGAGAAACAGGGAGTATGCAATCACGCGATTTTGGAACGGAATTTGGGGCTGTGAGGAAGAGTCTATGTAAGCTCCAAACCTGTTGCCTACTTGTCTTACTAAGTTTTTCCCGTTGTATGGAGGGATCTTAGAGAATTTTGAAGCGGGGAAAACAGCAGAAAATGGACGTAATGTAGTAGGCACCACGTGAGGAAGAAGAATGTTTGTAAGCAAAATGCGCAACACGACTGAACAGCAGCAGCATGGGAGGGTCAGCGAGGATGCAAAGTGCCTGGGCAGAGCGAGTGTGAGAACGGAGCAGCGAAAATCGGAGTTACAGAAGTTAAAGCAGGGTTGGAGTTTATATAGACACTTCTTCTCAGCCCAAACTTCTGTTACAAGGACACGCAATCGCATACTTTTATTTCTCCTTCCATATCCCCTTCACTCATTCATTGATTTTCTTATTCACTCGCTTGCTCAAACAAAACTCATGCTGTCTGTGGTTATCCGTACATGCCACCGACGTGGCTCAGTCGGTTAAGGCGCTTGCCTGCCGGTCTGAAGTTGCGTTCGGGCGCGGGTTCGATCCCCGCTTGGGCTGATTACCTGGTTGGGTTTTTTCCGAGGTTTTCCCCAACCGTAATGTGAATGCAAGGTAATCTATGGAAATCCTCGGCCTCATCTCGCCAAATATCATCTCGCTATCACCCATCTCTTCGACGCTAAATAACCTAGTAGTTGATACAGCGTCGTTAAATAACCAACTAAAATAAAAATATCCGTACATTTCCTAAGTCTGGTATTACGATGTACGTTTGTTTGCGTTACGTTACGTTGCTTTCATCCATATGTCGAACTTTTACTGCACGAACAGAGGTTATGTATTATGATCGACTTTCGTGACGACAATAACACTCTGCTGGCCATAAAGAGTACTGAAATGCACACGTCGGACAGTCAGCTGTTTATGATAAACATAGGTTCGTTCCAACAACAGTCAGGAATCGTCGGGAACCATCGTGAGCACGCGCAGTACAGAAAAAGCGTTCCAACACAATCCGAACCAGTTCTGAACCGGAAACATGTCCTGCAGTCGGGCGTTCCAACAAACTTTTGATACCGGTCCGGAACGGTCAGAAATAGTCCGCGAATTAAGGCCTGTACTGATGAGTATGCGAGATGTGCATGCGCATAAGTTCGCCAACGTCTCCTGGATACTGAGGAAAGACATGATCGATTGTTCACATCAATGGGGTTAAGATGGAAAGTGACAGTGCAGACGGATAATAAAACTAGAGATTTAGGCCTAATTCAAATTTTCGCCAATAAGAAAGGGAATGAAAATTATTTGAGTATTGAAATAGTTAATTACAATTTCAACATGCAACTTAGATTGAAAGTATAATAAATAACACATATTAATTAAAAAAGGAGTATTTTTAGTTGAGAGTCCCCCAGTATACGACATTGAATTAGCGGAATTCTTGCCTTCCATATTTTTTGTCATCTTTTTAAAGAAAATTATCGAAATTCTATTTTATGGAATTAGAATTAGCTACGAAACGATAATAATTAGCAAAGATGATCACAGTTATAGAATCTCTGAATTTACATAACGATCCGCGAAACCGTTCCAACAGCGTCCAGTCCAGTTTTAATCCCATAGCCGAGCGCATGCGTGTAAGATGTTACAGGAACCGTACATAAACTGATCCATGAACCGCTTGTTGGAACGCACCTATTGAATTTTACAGTAACTTTGTTTCAGACAACATAAATAAAATACCGTGCTGGTAGGTCTATTAAAAAACTATATAACGACAGAATAATATAGAATGATGATAAATAATAATAATAATAATAATAATAATAAAGTCATCATCATCATCTAAACAATTATAAGACCCAAAGGCATGTTACAGTCTCAGTGAGCCATTCTCTGTCCACTTTTTTTTGCGGCCTAAAGATCTCTTCCCTTGGGAATGCATGGCTTTTGGAAGCCTATTCCGATTCATTCGTTGGACATAGTTTTTCCACTGCAGCTGGTATTTGTTTATAAACTGTGGAACTGGTTGTAATCGAAGCCCTTGCATGATATCCTGATTTCTTTTGCGGTCCAAGCGACTACCTACATCCTAGTGTTGCTCTCATAAATTTCATTTCACAGGTCGTTGTTCTGCTGATATCCGTACTTATCAATATCCATGCTTCACTTCCGTAACATAGTACACGTTTAGCTACTGTTTTGTATAAACGTATTCTCGTGTGTAGCTGTACTAGGGAAGGCTTCATAATTTTGTTTATTATTCCCATTGTTTTACTGTATTTGCAAATTTTACAAGTTATATCTGTTTCACCAAAAATGTTAAATTTACATGAAAAACGTCCATGATATTGAAATACGCCAGAGGCATAAATGATTATTTATTACATTTCATATTGATAGGCACAAAGAACACGATCCTACTCGCAATAGTTACCGAAATAGAGGGTGTTTAACATTTGGGGAAAAAAATCATTTTTTCTGAGAAAAGTATGGACTTTCCACCAATATGGTATTACACTTTATGACATACAACATGAGCTATACTCTCAAAAAGTCAAGAGGGTTATTTCACTTCAATCCTGTTTAATGTACACACGTCGCTCTGGGTAATGAACTACTTTAGTGATACAAGGCTATACTCTTTATTTATTTTATTTAACTAGCTAGCTAGCAAGTGAGTATAAATTAAAATTATAAAATAAAAATGTTTCTAGCCACTACCGTAAGAACCAAGTTCGTATACGGTGTGGTCTTAGTCAATAATATAATATAAAATTTACAAGGACAGTTTACTAAATACAGTAACATAATTCAAACCTATAAATAACGCACAAGAGCAAAAAAAAAAAAAAAAAAAAAGAGAGAGAGAGAAGAGAGAAAAAACACATTTAGTATAAATTGACAATCAGACAGAAGCCAGTGATATTCAATAAAAACATAAATATAGTCGACAGAAATAAAAAGTAAAAAATACACACATTTGTAAATAATTTTATAAATTCCTTTTTTAAAAACTTAAATTTTAAAATATTTCGAATTTGAAAATGGTTTGTAATTTTATCATAAAGTCTTGGGTCGAAACTAGCACCATGTTTAAGAACTGCACTTGTATGACATTTAGGCTTAATTAATGGGAACACTTTGGTCTTGGAGTATGATATTCATGTCGATTAGATTTATGTTTTATTTGATTTCTGTGGTAGTAAGTTAGTAAACTATGGACTCGAATATTACTTAAGCTCATTATCTGGTTGAGAATTTGGAAGACTGACCACACGGACAAAAGAATAGCCGGTTATTTAATAGAAAATGGTAGATACCATATGTCCGAAATATAGTCTATTAGCAATCGTACTGACGCTAAGTAATCTCGAAGTTGATAAACCAAAGGAAATTTATGTTTTCATGTGAAGTTTTCCGAAACTATTATCTTTATCTTCTAATTAAAAAACTTAAATGGTATTTCTGTAGATAATTATCCTTTTAAGAGAGAATTTTTCTAGACATGTGAATATCATTTCCTTTTCTTATTATGAGTGAAAAATTAAAAAATTAAAATCTTTACAGTCGTGTTTCACTAGGTCTGTGTTTGGTGTCCTTTTAAGGCACATTATTTTTATAGTATAAATGATGTAATTCTTATCATTCAAGGATTAAATTTGGTGGTAAATACTAATATCTGCATACAAAATTAAAGACGATCGTCCATTTCCGTAACACATTTGGCATACCCCTTCCTTAAAATGGTTTCATATGATATGTGAAAATCTCAGCGATGGCTGAGTTGTATTTGTAGTTGACAAAATAAAGATTGTGGACATTTTTGGGTATCTCACGCTTTTCTCTCGTTATTTCACCAACACACTTCACAATTCCTCTGTATTTATCATCTCCTTATTGAAAAATAGGACACCACTTCTGTTTATATGACGCCGAATCGATCGGTCGTCTTGGTGTGTTCCTCGCGATTAGTTAAAGAATTGTTAGATGGCAGTGGTGGTGCATTCTAGAGTATGATACATCCGTAGTAGAGACACCAGAGCTCCCCAGGTTCTTGCTTGACTGACGTGGACATGGCGACTTATGCAGAATGTTTCAAAAATACGGGGCATAATTTCAGGTATGTATTTTCCACATGTAGGCAATCAAAATAGTTCATTACAACATGTGTCCGGAAATGCTTCATTTCCGAGTTATGGCCTTCACAACATTGAAATTCACCGGAATGTTTTTCTTTCCGCAGGTCGTTGTCATTACAGAAGATGTTCAAAATGTCCACCTCCTGCTTGAATACAGACCTCACATCGATGTCTCATTGACCTGCGAACACGATCCCAAACTCCAGGAGTATTGCGTATGTCCTCAGAACATGCCACAATTCGATTCCGAAGGGATTCCAAATCAGGCACCGGAGACGAATAAACCAATGATTTTAAATGGCCCCACAGTAGAAATCGAGAGGGTTCAGATCAGGTGAGCGTGGAGGCCAAGCAATTGTGCCACCTCTACCTATCCATCGATCAGGAAACCTTCGATCCAAGTACCGGCGAGCCGTACGACTGAAGTGTGCAGGAGCGCCATCATGCAAGAAGCGAATGTGTTGACGATTGATCAGTGGAATGTCTTCTAAAACATGAGGTATGGTGTTTTCCAGGAAGTTTGTGTACGCTTGCCCCGTAAGTCTGTTTACAAGTACTGTACATGGGGTCCAACTAATCGGCCACCAATGATACCGGCCCACATGTTGGGGGAGAACCGCACGTGGTGATGAGATGGAACTGTTGCACGGGGGGTTTTCATACGCCCATACATGCTGATTGTGGAAATTTGTTATGCCATCTCGTGTGAACTGTGCTTCATCTGTAAATAATACTAAGGCAGGAAAGTTCGGATTTACACCACACTGCTGCAAGAACCACTGACAGAACCTAACTCGTGCAGGGTAATCTGCCGGTGACAGGGCCTGTACACGTTGCAAATGATAAGGATACAATTGATACTCTTTCAACAGTCTCCAGACAGTCGTATGAGGAACATTGACTTGCAACGCTACCCTTCGTCTGCTGATAGAAAGAGTCATGTTCACAGCCTTCAGAATCTCCTCCTGTACTTCTGGAGTTGTAGATCTTGGTCGTCCCCTTCCCAAATCAGGAGAGTTAAATTTCCATACTCGCACAGACGGTAATGGAGACGTACAAATGTCTTCCGATCTGGACATTGTCGCTGTGGGTACCTCTCCTGGTACAACCCAACGACGAGCCAGCGCAGCATTGCCGTCCGCCTTATCGTACATGAAGTGTATCTCTGCCAGCTCTTGATTTGAACACATGTCGCAGTCTAACGCCTACACAACACTGAATGTAACCTTCGTCTCGGAATGAACTGTCAGAGTGCCCCCTTAATGTCTCCTTTGACGACAACGATCTACGGAAAGGAAAACGTTCCGGTGAATTTCAATGTTGTGAAGGCCATAACTCGGAAATAAAGCATTTCCGGACACATTTTGTAATGAACTAGCCTATTTTGATTGTGTACATGTGGGAAACACATACTTGAAATTATGCCCCGTATTTTTTAAACACCCGGTATAGATCTGTGAAATACGGCAGACAACCACTGAAGGTATGGTATAAATAAGGACTTGATGCTTGTGGAGAAATGTGCGGTGCGGTAGATAACATCTCATTTCGTAAAGGGCAAATGCCTACTTGGATTAAAGTACTTAGGGAAGAGCTTCAAGTCACTCCATATTAGCACATGTACTTCTCCACCTCTACACTTTTATCGCATTTTGTATACTGACTATTACACTTTTACTGCGTCACACTACTTTTGACCAATAAAACGGTGCGAAAGGACGTCTTTCAACCAATCGTGGCTGCTTATCGCACAATTTTATTGCGTCCCTAGCATTTGTTTAATTTTATCACGTCCCTAGCATTTGTTTATTTTTATCACTATTCTAGCATTTGTTTCTTTGTTTGCTAACATTTCAAACTGCACTGGTCTGGACGTAAAAAACTGAAAATTACAAACCACTCCAGTCGATGGACAGCACTTTGAAATATGGCTCGGATTGGCATTCATGAACAAGAAATAATAAAGATTACTGGTCATAGCTATGCATCTTTCCTGAAACCCTATTTACAAATAAATGAAGAGCACCATTCGGAAATCCTGAATAAGTTGAGGAATACACAATGTACATCAACGAGTTCATTTCCTTTACGCACACGTCCAATATAACATCAACTGACCCACCAACCGCTAAAACATTCAAATTTGAAAATTGTACTTTCAATAATTTCTTTTAAAATTATTCATGTTTATTTTTTATTTCATCATCGTTAATTAAAACGTTTCTTGTTTATTTTATTATCCCTAATTAAAACTTCATACTAACACTTGTTTATATTATTTAAGTTATGTTATAGCTTCTGCTATATGACATTATGGATAGTCACGTATCAGAGATTGTTTAATACTAATATTTATTGAAAATCATCTGTCGAGTGACGTTGATTACTGGGATCGGGATAATTGAAGTGGAATGCAACTGTTTTAATAAAAATGAAACTGAATCAACTAAGCCTTCTTGACCAGTAACCTTCCACAGAGTTCAATGAAGATTCCATAGTTGGCACAACTGATATCAAGACAAGAGCTAATAAAAACACACTACTGCCATCTACTAGCGTAATATTTATAATGTTAAGATGGTACAAATTTGAAGACAGTTTTGTATTTTCGTAAGTCAATATTTTATTGTATTGGAGTACTTCGTTACTTCTAATCTTTATATACTTTCTTCTAATCGTGTAAAAGTCAGTTAAATCCCACTCGAGTTTTGATTTTCTCTAGATAAATCAAAACCTCTAGTGAGATTACTGTTGAAAATTTTGTGTTTGCGAGAAAATCTCGAACTAAATTTTTTGACATATTACTTTCCCTGAATACTTAATGTAACGAAAAAGTACAAAGAAAGGCAGTTACATTGGTACAGATGCTCACAAGGTAAATTCAGTCCTAATTTTCTCTTCCAGTCTACCGGTTTTATTGGATCTGTTTTTACAATATCCACATTGCACGTGATCACACGTATATGCGCATATAATAAGATTTTCCCAACTTCATTTATGAAAGCATGAAGGTAACCTGACACAACCGAGAGGAAAAATCTATACGAGCTTCACTTGACGAGGGGATTATATAACCACCAGATTGATCGAAATTAATTTTCGTGTGAGAATTGAAATGGAGTGGTAGCACGTTATTGCACATCCGAATGTTGTAGCAAATAAAAGAGTGATTCCATTCAAATGACATTTCACTGTAATGAATCTCGAACGTATTCATTTCTAGCACATCAGATTTGTGGTCGTCTACACATGCATTGTTCTTAACTCATATACTGCGTCAAACAGTGTCCGTCAAATTTCATACATCTCCGTTGTATTGTCTCCCCGGTTGTCTAAAGGTAAACATTATCATTGATTGCGATGTTCATTAATTCAAACTTGAACAAAAACAACAGATTTATAAGGAACGATAAGCTTCGTTATCAGAGCTTCCTTTAGAAAGAAAGTAAAGCCGGATTCTGTTTTGTGGATAATATAGATTGAAAACGAATCTTGTGCTTGTCCTTGTTTCAAAGCTTGCTATCAGTAGATTGTACTGATTCCTTGCAGATAGTATAAGGAAATCACAATGATTGAACACATCTGTACTCCATTTAAAGTAATAAAACACAACATGAACCTCCTCTAACACTGTAGTGTGATTTTATATTCATATACAGGATTGAAGTGAAAAGACTTGCAGATTTCCAGAGCCAGTAGCTCATGTTATACGTAGCAAAAAAGTATGTCATATTGTGAAAAGTTCATAGTTAAGAAAAGTTTTCCCCCTCCCCCAAATATTTAACAATCTCTCACTGGTTAACTATTGCGAGTAGGATCGTGACTTTTGTCCATATGAATAGTAGATCTAATAAAACATAATTTATTCCTCTGGCGTATTTCAATAATGTGAACGTTTTTCGTGTAAATTGAATTATAAAATCCCTTAAATTGAAGCCGTTGCAGGAAGTGAGGGAATGGCAAACGTCCCGGCAGAATGAAGTTTACTTACGGAGATTCACCAAATTCGTTGACCTCTTACATCTGTATCACGAGTAGAGTGTATTAGAAACGATGTTTCCGGACTGCTCAAATTTCAAACTTAATTTTCTGATTAACCGTGCATTTAATCACAAAACGTAATACAGGTTTCCTATTCATTTACGTGTACCCTATCGTTATTTCACTGCAAGGTTATTTCACTTCCACCCTGTATACATACATACATACATACATACATACATACATACATACATACATACATACATACATACATACATACATACATACATACATACATACATACATACATACATACATACATACATACATACATACAGTACATGCAGTACAGTACAGTATAGTACAGTACATAATATACTATACTCGTGTCATGCATTTCAAGCTCTATGTTCGGTTCAAGTTTGTCGAGCGTGACAAGAATCGAAGTCTGCTCTTTGAAGAAACGGATCTCTCAAAGTTCGCTGGAACTTGGGCCTTGTATGATCTGCGTCTTTGAAACTCACTGGCCTCCCCTCCCATTCCTTCATTCTTTTAACTGAGTAAGGATTTTAAAAAAATCCTTTGAAGTTTTATTGATGTCACTTATGGGGTTCAAACCACTCTTCTGACAGTTGACTAAGCAGCAACAACAACAACATGAACTGCGTAATTTTGTCAGTTCTGAAACATATGTTGAATATACTGATCTAATTACTTTGTAACATAATAATTAATAAACATGTCAACTCCAATAATTAAGCAAATCTCTCTTGAAAAGAAGACATCAATAGGATGAGCGTTACTAAAGTGATGATTGACAAATATATTGTTAGAAAAATGAAACATTATGGCCTATTTAGTGTAAAGTAAATATTTATAATAGGAGAACATGCAAGTCATTAATAGGCAGAAATACTCTGAGAAGTAGGCCTATAGTTAAATCACAAAGATTGATGATGAAACGGCACGTCAATCGACATATCGATGGCTAAGAACCAGACTGTTCGAAGTCCAACTTTTTATAAGAAAAAAACTGTGTTTCATTGTATTCCAGTTCTTTTCTGCATATATGAATCGAACAAAATTATAAATATTTCTCTCCATAAGGTTGCTATGAAGCTATTCCAAATTGTTTCATGAAGCTATGAATGTCAGGAGCTTAAAATACCTCTTCTGAAAAAAATAGTAAAATTGACTTGGAACAGACTGGTTCTGGGCCATCGATATGTAATTTTTTGTTAATAAAAATGACTGGCTCAGTAGATGGAGGCTGTGAGTGAAGTCACAAGAATAATGATTACTGTGATGGTTTGGAATGAACAGATTTCCTCGAAGAAATAAAATATTTATGAACATTATGTCCTCACTAACGACTATGAAAATTATTCATGGAATCGTGATTCGATTGAGGAAGATTGGAACCTGCACGCCAGTCCTGAAATATGAAAGAGAATTCTCACTGATCTGTTCCGTCACCAGTGAATTTACAGCTTTTACACAGCTTAAATATTTATGACTTTTAAGTTTCTTGGACGAGTAAGCAAATTATTGGTGTTTTATATACCAAATGTCAAACGCATTAATCAAAATTTCATGTTTAATAAAGATAAAAAAAATTGACAGTTCTCTACTAGTGGTAGAGGTTTACAGAGTGGAAGTACGAGTAATATAATATAACAGAGCAGATTTTAAAAGATTATTCTTGGGTAGAACAGATAAATAAATTCTAATACCATATTAATTCCAATTGAATACTTTTCTCAGAAAAATTATTTTTTCCAAAGATACTCTTCTCATAAATAAATCTCCTATAATTTAATTCTGCTTTACTGTGCAGATTTTAACGGATTATTTCATGGATAGAATATAAGAAACATTAATACCATTTTAGTTCCAAATGAATAATTTTCTCAGAGAAAATAATTTTCTCTAAAAATAATTTTATCAGAACAAATTCTCCTAAAGTTTAGCACTGTTTTACAAGATAATTACCAACTGTTCGATTCTGAAGTTTACTCTTATCATTACGGAAACTGATAAGGAATTACTTATCCGTGTACACTTTTTAAATAAAACGACGGTTTTTTTCTTGTTAGGAGGAAGGGAGGGAACATCCCACGCACTACGACCTGAGGTCTATTGTACTCCCCCCTATATGGGATGAGTTGCGTGCCCACCGATCCTCTACGCACACCGATGTAACCACTTGACCCCCTTAATGACCGGTTCCTACAGCCAACAGAGTCCATGTACCACTCCTGCTTCGGCAACCCCCATCTCAAGGCTCCCTTAACGGTCCGAGGCGAAGTCCTCCCCCGAGAAGGTCTGCCCCGGGTTCCGTTGCAGAAGCTATCCATCATCACGTAAATATAATACACGGAGGCCGGTCGAGAGAGCCAGCAGCTTCGGAGGCCGCCTGTAGAGCGATCTGAATACCAGAAGTAGTAACGGAATGATGAAAGAAAGGATAATAGCAGAGGAGAGGAAGTGGCGAAGATGAGTGGGGTTCCAATCACCTAATAAAGTTACCTGATATCCATCCATAGGAGTGAACATTATTGTAACAAGGCATAATGTGATTACTTCAAAAGTAATTGAAGAAATTAACCAGATGAAAAGTTGTAACAGTGCAACACCATATAACTTACGCATTTTCACATTTTTTTTTAAATAAGGATCGTATTAGATGCAAAGTGTTACAGCGCTGAATCTATATAGATTATGTAAACAAATTTTAATCATAATTTGTGGAGGAGAAAAATAGGAAAGTTTCTTGATCATTTGATAGATATTTGCTCAGACAAATCACCAATTCTAAGATTAGAAAAGCATATTACATAGGTTGGATAAAATGTAATGGCAACACTGCTGCCACGTGGCGATGGTGCGTTCGAGAGCTGCTAGCTATGTGGACATGAACAAGGACTGTTAGATGAGTTAGTGCAGCAAGCGGCGACAGTACTCCATCAATCTGCTGCAGTGTGTAGAACGTTCACTTTCATAGGGATAGTGCGAGCGCCCTAAGACCATACTTACAAAACTAGAGCAACGTTCCTGGATCAAAATTGAAATGGCACGAGGTCATAGTGCACAAGAATGTTTTCAGGGACTGCGTGAAGCTTGTGGCGATGCAGCGTTGCCATATCGCACAGTTGCACGATGTGTTAAAGCGTTCCGGGAAGGCCTTGTTGCACCGGTACCAAAGGGAAGGTGACGACTTTCTTGGACGAATCGTCGCTATGGACGAAACCTGGACTCGCTCGTATGAACCAAACTTGAAACGCCAATCAAATGAATGGAAGCATCCCGGTTCTTCTCGTACAAAGAAAGTGCGCCCTACACAAAGTGGTGTGAAGGAGATGTGCATTGTGGCGTATGACATTGATGGGGTAATACTGCACCACGCTGTACCTCCAAGGCAGACGGAAAACGTGGACTACTTGAACATCCACCGTACCCACCCGATATGATCCATGCGATTACGATCTTTTCACCAAAGTGAAAGAACCACTGCGAGGGACCCGGTACAATACCAGAGATGAACTTATCCTTGCTTTAGGGCGGTCAATTCGGAACATCAACAAAGATGGACGCGCTGATGGTGTACGACACCTTCCAAACATGTGGCAAAAGGGTGATAAGTAAGGGGGCGACTATATAGAAGGTACGTAAATGTTGTACCCTGTGAATAAAGCCATGTCAGAAATATCGAACTGTTGCCATTACTTTTTATCCAACCCAAGTATTACTATGATTATTTTTATTTTATTTTAAATCCACCACCAACAGAAGCAGGCTTCCAATTACAGGTGCCTGACATAGATACTGTATATACACAAAATACATCAGAGAAAAAACAACATAACAAACAACACAAACGAAAGAAAGAAAATACTTAATGGTAATAGACGCCACAATATAATATAATATTAATGACGCAAAATTATTTAAAAACTAGAGTAAAAACATTATAATACACTTCTTCATAATTGAAATATCTAATTTTTCAATTGTTAAAATGAAATCCAATTGAGAATCACAGTTTAAAGACAGAGAGTTGTAAGTATTCCACATAACAAACAATGAAGAGTTCTTGAAGAAAACAGTTCTAGGAATAGGAATAATGAAAGGTTGCCTATGACGTAATTCTGTTCTTTTTACATTGAACTGAAGGGATTTAAGATATTCACAGTTATTCAATATACCATTAACAGTCTTATAGAATAAAATTTGACTATTTATTAATCGTCGAGATTTTAAAGTTTTATAATTAAATTCAAAAAGTAACTGATTATATGAAATTTGTTTGTCATAAGACGACACGTGATGTTTTTTAAAATATAAATAACGTAAAAATCTTTTCTGCATCCTTTCTATTTGCATCTGATGGAACTGGAACTGAGGTGACCATATTACAGACGCATACTCTAGCTTACGTCTAACCATAGTTTTATATAGAGTATCAATAGTAATTATATTTTTTAATTCTTTTGTATTTCTGATTATAAATCCTAATTTTCTGTATGCATCAATTACGATGTGATTTAAGTGCATTTAAAACATAAGTTTTGTGTAAAACAAATACCCAAATCCTTAAATGATTCTACTCTAGGTAACTTCACATCATTAATTTCATACGAATTTTGAGCAAACTGTCTTATCTATACTAATAATAAATCTGTAGCCGAAATTTTTCTGGTAATTTTCGATTTTCCAAAAATAATTGGTCCTAACATATATAATTAACCACCCTGAAACCGAGAATCGCTTTTTTGAAATTTTTGTTTGTCTGTCTGTATGTTTGTTACCTTTTCACGCGATAATGGCTGAACGGATTTCGATGAAAATTGGAATATAAATTAAGTTCGTTGTAACTTAGATTTTAGGCAATATGACATTCAAAATACGTTATTTAAAAGGTGGCTTATAAGGGGGCCTGAATTAAATAAATCGAAATATCTCGCTTATTATTGATTTTTGTGAAAAATGTTACATAACAAAAGTTTTTTTTTAAAACAATTTGCGATAAGTTTTATTCCTTGAAAAATTTGATAGGACTGATATTTAATGAGATAAATGAGTTTTAAAATTAAAATAACTGCCATCTAACGCCGTGTAATGAATTAAAAAATGACTTTGTCTATAAGGGGTCTTGGACAGCAACAATCGAAAGGTATGAAAGATAGCCTACAGAGAATGTTTCTGTGTTTGTATGAAGTAATATCGGAAGCAAAATTAACCGATTTGTAGAATTAATTATTATTTCACCATTGGAAAGTGTATTTTCTCTAGATGGACATAATGCTATAATGTTATTACTGTAACTTCTGATATAATATAATATAATATAATATAATATAATATAATATAATATAATATAATATAATATAATATAATATAATATAATATAATATAATATGTAATATTATATAATATAATTTAAGTTATTTGAAGGATTCAGAACCATAGTGGGCCAAGCGCCATTTACTGAATACGTAGAAAACAAGGGTTAAAATTAAGATATTACCATAATTCAATGGAAACCTATAACAAGTAAAATAAAATATACACATTAAATCTAAATGATGTCAATCTTCATTAAACTATGGTTGCATGTAATAAAAATTAAGAAACATGTTAAAGGAATTGTCATTGCACCAAATGAGTGTCTCTGGACCAAAATGATCGCATTTTAATTATTTGGATACAATTTAAATTAAGTAACATAATAAACGATTTATCCTTCTAACAAACACGAATGTTCCCTGGATCAAACGTCCTATTTTAATTATGTAATTACTTTATATTTATTTCTAACGGGTGCAGCGGAGCGCACGGGTACGGCTAGTTTTTTAAATATTTTATAAAGCAACATTTATTAAGATTTAACAGAAGGAAATTATCGACACTCCATCTATATAGTCTGTCCAAATCATACTGTAGATCAAAAACGTCTTGTTGTTTGTCAATGACTTTATACAATTTAACATCATCAGCATATAGCAAACATTTAGTGTGCAAAATCTGTTTAGGTAAGTCATTGATATAAAGTAAACAGAACAAGGGACCGTCCACACCTGTGGAGTGACGGCTAGCAAGTCTGGCCGCGAAAGCAGGTGGCCCGGGTTCGATTCCCGGTCGGGGCAAGTTACCTGGTTGAGGTTTTTCCCGGGTTTTCCCTCAACCCAATATGAGCAAATGCTGGGTAACTCTTGATGCTGGACCCCGGCCTCATTTCACAAGAATTATCACCTTCATCTCATTCAGACTCTAAATAATCTAAGTTGTTGATAAAGCGTCGTAAAATAACCTATTAAAATAAATAACAAGGGACCAAGATTAGATCCTTGGGGTACACCTGAAGTTACTGTGAATGGTTTTGATTTTACTTGATTCAATGAAACATAATGCTGCTTGTTTGTAAGTTACGACGTTATTAACTGTAAGTATGAAAAAGATAGTCCAAAACTTGAAAGTTTATTAATTAAAATTTTATGGTCAATTTTGTCAAACGCTTTAGAAAAGTCAAGGTATATCACGTCTAAATTTCTGCGATTATGTAATGTATTAAATGCCTTTTGTGTAAAATTAATTAGATTTATTATGGTAGACCTGAATGAATGTTAGCCATGATGTCCCATGTTGGGCACAGGCCTCCTGTGATGAGGTTAGAACCCCCTCGACAGGGATGGCTCAAGTGTGCTCGCTTTGTGAGCCAATCCAGCCGAGCTTGTCGTGTATACTGCTTTTGTGACATGGTTAATAACCCTGTTAGACTTTAACTAGTCTCAGCACTGTTCTTCATTTTTTTTCTTGCACTACACACATTATACTGACACTGGCACTTTGACAAACACTGTTTGCTATTTAAACTGTTTACCTGACACTTTCTCAACACTGACTTTACTATTTACAAAACTTATCTTACACTTTCACTAATACTGACTTTACTGTTTACAATATCTTAACACTAATTACGTTATCTATTTACAATGAGCTTCCCTAGTTCTTTCCACAAAACTCTGTTCTTTGCTGTCCTCGACCATTGTTTCCTCGCCTCTTTGGTAAACATGTCAGACCATCTGAGCCGTGGTCTTCCCTGTCCTCTCTTTCCGACGTAGGGGTCCCACATCGTGACTGCATGGGTCCATCTTGTCTGATGTAGTCTCGCCACATGTCCCCCCCAGGTCCACTTCGTTGCCGTGGATCGTTCTGCTGCGTCAGTAGTGTTCGTCGGTCTTTGTAGTGTTTCGTTTGTCATTCTGTCTCGTAGCGTGATGCCAGTATTTATCTTTGCATCTTCCTCTGGCATGTTTGTATACTTGAGCGTTGTCTCTCGGACAATGTCCAAGTTTGGCAGCCGTATAGCAAAACTGGGATTACACATGTCTCTAGTGCCTGGAACTTGAGATTGCGTTTTATTGTCTTGTCCGTCCATATGGGTGTAAAATCCATGCTGATTTATATCAATTGCACTATAAACATGTTGAAAAATTCGTGTATATAGAATCTGCTCAAATATCTTGGACGGGGCATAAACTATTGCAATGGGTCTATAATTTTCAATTTTACTATTATCACCAGATTTAAACACAGGGCAAACCTTTGTTACTTTCCACATTTTCGGAAAAGTTTTTGTTTTTAAAATTAAATTATACAACAAACATAAATGATACATAAGTACTTCGAAACAAGCTTTCAATACATAAGGAGGTAAATCATCTGGGCCCCAAGATTTTTTAGGCTTTAATTTTTTTATAGCAGTCAAATATTCTTGTCTAGTTCTAGGCTCAGTTGTTAATGGATAATTAATATAATCAGGTATTACCGTATTTTCTTTTTTTATGAAGACGAGGGCGGCGACGACGTCGATAATGATGGTGGTGGTGGTGGTGATGGTGATGGTAGTGGTGGTGATAAAGATGTTGAAATTTCTCTCTATAACAAATAATTCCTATTATGTAGTTAAGTAAATCTTGGCTTAGCTTAACGGCGGAGTCCCTGCACTTTGGCACGCTTTGGCCCGCGTGCCCTGTACATTGTAGAAGTGTAATAGCCTTGCAGAATTCCAGAGCGAATAGCTCATGTTGTATGTAACAAAAACTATAACATATTGGAGGAAAGTTCATAGTTTTTTTAATATAAAAAATGTTTTTTTTTTTTTTCCCCCAAATGAGGGTCAGAAGCAAAGGGATACAAGTGACATTTCTTAAAAAAAAAAGTTAAGTGAATCCAGGGCAAGCTAAAACATTTAAAATTTTAGTGGCAAAGAGATACATCTTTTAACCACATCACATACTAAAATTGATATAAAAATTTCACTGAATTTACGAAATCGTAAGTACTTTGAACCACATTTTCTCACAAATGACTTAAGTGCACTTATACCCCTTTGCTTCTGACCACTTCATATTTAATTACTAGGCCTATAGACGAGTTATTGTAAACAATGTAGTATTAATTACTTTAAAATAAATAAAACTGGACCTTATTGCTCACTGACATTATATAAATACAAATAATAGTGAATGTTTAGATAAAATGTTGATTCATGTCAATTTTAATGTGTGTCCCGTTTTTTTTATTTTGGGAATCTGGTCACCCTACAATAGGAATAATTAAAACCTCAATAATTAAAGTTCGACCTCTCTTTAACTGTTCATTAATAATATAATTAATATTTTATATTTCATACCACGTCTCACGTTGTTAATTTTAGAAATTTAACTGATTCAGTACGGAAAATGCGAGATTGATGGTTTTTGCCACAGAAAAACTATTGCTTTGGAACTCTTAGTAGATGTTTTATGATGAATACCATTCATATTTTCCATAATAATAATAATAATAATAATAATAATTATTATTATTATTATTATTATTATTATTATTATTATTATTATTATTATATTACAATGCAAAATGAACTGTAACAGTGTATTTGGTTATCGTATGAATTGGGAAATAAATTATTCTGATCTAGTTTCCTACTAATAAGCTCATATTAAAATAAGTAGCCTATATAAGTATTTGTAAAAATAAGTGAGAAATCTAATAGATTATCACTCTATCCGAAGTCAATTCCTTTTACATTTCAAGAGTATGAAGATGAATAATTGAAGCGTGCATTTCCATAACGTTGTAAGTGCCGAAACCGGGAGAATCTATTTTTTCACATATATCAGTTGTAGGTGCCCTGTTTGACAATATTACGAAAGATTATGAAGAAGGTGCTGCTCCAAGTAATAAAGTAGTGCACCTTCAGGTTGTGCAAGTCACAACGTTGTATGTACTGCGTAAAACTATTTTTGTTCCTACTGTAAACTTTACAAATTGGCACTTACAACGTTCTGGAAATGCACGCTTCAATTAAAGATAATTTTGAAATGGCATGGCAGCAGAAATAAAGTTTCGTTCAAAACATATGGGTAGTTTGAATAATAAGTACTAATGTATCAAACAAATGTCAAAATTAGAAACTATATACATAACACTCCTAAGATAATTATAAAGACTCATAATACTGGGGAAAAAATTCATGTTACAGGAAGAAATAAAATTCTATGAAAATGTATATCGTAAAGCCTTGCCAAAAGAATGGTCACAATATGACAAATATGCAAAAAAAAAAAAGTCATAAAATTGTCGCTCCACCGAAGACCCAGAAGCAGAAGAGATCCTTGACGACTTATGCATATGTGTCAAGCAAAATAACTTAACCCATCATGAAATGGGATTTAACACACAATCGACAATAAAAAATTATTATTGTTTCTCGATTATGATAATTGTCAATATTTACATTCTTTGCACTGTTTGAAATTATTTGAATTGAAATGGTTTATAGGTACTTTTCATTCTATTGATATGTTATAATAAATCTGTGTTTCATAACAATAAATGAACTTCTAGTTAGTATTTTAGCTAGGTTCATGTGCATTGAGGCATAGGCCCTATACATTTCTGACACATTACAATGCCTACAGTAAAGTTTTTGGTTGACTGCGATATTTTTCGCCAGAATTAACCGTAACATGTTAAAAATTGCTACTTATTTGAAACTGGAATCAATTTTTCTGGTTGTCAAAACGCATTCCGATACGCTGCTGGCCCGTAATGAGTTTATGAATGCATGAAACTGATAGTCAACTATTCCATATTGATGCTTGTATGCGGTTAGGTGCGCTCTAGTGGCACAAATTTTCATCGCAGCCTTGTCACATGGTATAACAGACTCCTCCCTTCATATTCTAGTGTGGTTTTACCAGCTGTACCGTTCTTCCGTGAATGCTGTAGCAGGTAACGGAATAATGCGCCTTAAATATAAAACTTGTATGAGTTTCCAATTTTTGTGTGCAGCCTAAAGAATTATCCACGAAGTTGTAACGCAAGTTACTTACCTCATTGGTCCACCGCTGTGGAGTAACGGTTAGCACGTCTGACAGTGAAACGACCGGGCTCGGGTTCAAAAACTGGTTAGGGTAAGTTACCTGGTTTAGGTTTTTTGCGAGGTTTTCTGAGCACTAATTAAGGGGTTAAGTACAGCTTACAGCAGTAAAATTTTTGGAAATATTCAACATTTTTTTTCCCTCCATTACTATATCTTTTACAGTAGGTAATAAAAATTGGTAAGTGTAAAACACTGTCCTTTTCCTATATGAAAAAAAAAAATATTTACGATTTAAAAAAAATTATTTATATTTATTTTTCAAAATTCAAAATGGTGGCAGTTCACTGTGCAGTGATGAAGCATTTCCCTCATAACTCATAAACTTGTTAACGTTTTTATGTTATGTCTCTTTTATTTTATTGCTGAAACTTATGTTTACAATATCATGCTCTTTCAACTACAATCCTTAATAAATAATTTTTTTTTATTTTGTGTTAGAAGAAAATACTGATATTTGACCATTTTTTAAAAGAATTTATTTTGTATCATACAATCTATCACAGATAAAGAATTTTTTTATTTTAGTAGGTTATTTTACGACGCTTTATCAAAATCTTAGCTTATTTAGCGTCTGAATGAGATGAAGGTTATAATGCCGGTGAAATGAGTCCGGGGTCCAGCACCGAAAGTTACCTAGCATTTGCTAGTATTGGGTTGAGGGAAAACCCCGGAAAAAATCTCAACCAGGTAACTTGCCCCGACCGGGAATCGAACCCGGGCCACCTGGCCAGACGCGCTAGCTGTTACTCCACAGGTGTGGACTAGAGAAGTGATCTTGTATCATATTGTAAATATGACATTCATAAATACATACACACAAAATTTTATCACAGAATGTTGGATAGTTTTTGAGTTACGTGGGAAACCCTTCATCACTGCTCAGTGAAATGAATTTTGAAAAAAAAAAAAAAAATGTAAACTTTTTTTTTTAATCGTAAAGATATATTTTTCTTTTCATATAGCAGAAGGACAGTGTTTTACACATAACAATTTTCATTATAGTGCAAGATATAGTAATGGAGGAAAAAAATGTTCTATATCTCCAAAATTTTACTGCTGTAAGCTGTACCTAACAACTTAAAGGAGAATTACTGGCTAGCTTCTGCGTTGTACCTCGGATTCATTTCGCCATCATAATTACACTTACTCTCTTTTATTATCATGTCCGTTTCTTTCCTAGTTTTCGGGCTTGCTTCGATGCAGAGTATCCTTTGGGCTATCGCCGAACTTAGGCCCTGTGGATATGTGGCCATTCGTTGTTGGTTGTCGCGCTATGCAACGTGGACTCTCTACTGGGCTCACAGTAACTCGTGGGATCGCTGCGAGGTGGGTTCTCCATTGGGCTTATGGTAACTCGTGGGACCGGAGTTGAGGGACCGCGGTGAGGACTACGAGGAATGGTAAAGGGATCTTGTAGGCCAGGCATGTCAGAAATCAGACACTGAAAGTGCAGTGTATGTGCGCGGAACGCCGGTCTGTCAGTGTCAGTGTCCATAGCAGTCGTTTGTAAAGAATCATTTATTTACATGATTTGTATACAGTATTTGAGGAAAATATAAATATTGCAGTAATTTCGAAACAACAAAAAACGAAAACAGTATTTCATTTTACGTAGCAGGTACTGAATATTTCAAAGTAATACTCTTTCATTATTCCTCAAGCATTATTGGGACCATTGGTGCACAAATGTTAAAGAAAATATTTTACTCCCAATTACATGCAATAGGACATTGTGAGGCTTTTACACTGGAATCATTTCCTTGCTGTATATTAATATAAATTCACATTATTATTAATAAATCGGATAAATTAAGCTTAAATTTAAATTTATATATAGTTTATTTGGAAAACGTTGAGAGCAAGTATCAACAAGTTGGGAGCGTTACTGAATTGAGTTAAAAGAGTACTTCACAAGCTGTGAAGCGAGGACATTTTCTTTATGTCAGGTTTAAAGATTCTGCCTAAATCTAGTCACTATGTCCTTATAACCAGTCAGTCAAGTGTTCACTGGGAGAGATAGCAGTATTCATTTGCGATTTGCTCGATTTCCTGACCTCAACCACTTGCTACATTTATATCCGGAAACTAATAAAATATAGGCAATAAAGAATTAACCCACATACCTTAGAAAATCCAAACATTAAAGTGTTCCAGAAAGTGGAAGAAACTAGTTCGATTAATTAAAATGTGCCTCAGTGAAATGTACAGCAGAGTCCGTATAGATCAGTTTCTGTCAGATGCGTTTCCAATTCACTGTGGGCGAAAGCAAGGAGATGCACTATCACCTTTTCTTTTTAACTTTGCTCTAGAGTATGCCATTAGGAAAGTCAAGGATAAGATAAAGGGTTTGGAATTAAACGGGTTACATCAGCCGCTTGTCTATGCGGGTGACGTGAATACGTTAGGAGAAAATCCACAAACGATTAGGCAAAATACGGGAATTTTACTTGAAGCAAGTAAAGAAATAAGTTTGTAAGTAAATTCCGAAAAGACAAAGTATATGATTATGTCTCGTGACGAGAATATTGTACGAAATGGATATAATTATAAAGATTTGAAAATTTTCCTTTGAAGAGGTGGAAATATTCAAATACCTCGGAGCAACAGTAATAAAATATAAATGATACTCGGGAGGAAATTAACACAGAATAAATATGGGAAATGCCTTATTATTCAGTTAAGAAGCTTTTATCATCCAGTCTGTTGTAAAAAAATCTGGAAGTTAGAATTTATAAAACAGTTATATTACCGGTTGTTCTTTATGGTTGTGAAACCTGGACTCTCACTTTGAGAGAGGAAAATAGGTTAAGGGTGTTTAAGAATAAGGAGCTTAGGAAAATATTTGGAGCTAAGAGGGATGAAGTTACAGGAGAATGGAGGAAGTTACAGAACGCAGAACTGCACGCATTGTATTCTTCACCTGACATAATTAGGAACATTAAATCCAGACGTTTGAGAAGGGCAGGGCATGTAGCACGTATGGGCGAATCCAGAAATGCACATAGATTGTTAGTTGGGAGGCCGGAGGAAAAAATACTTTTTGGGAGACAGAGACGTAGATGGGAAGATAATATTAAAATGGATTTGAGGGAGGTGGGATATGATGATAGGGATTGGATTAATCTTGCTCAGGATAGGGACCAATGGCGGGCTTATGTGAGGGCGGCAATGAACCTCCGGGTTCCTTAAAAGCCAGTAAGTAAGTTCCAGAAAGCGGGCTGCATCTTCCGAGAGGAGTTCCAGTGATAGATGTATCTATTTTTATGCAAGTGCTGAAAATGTTTGGAACTGGCTGACTGAGTACTGCATCATCTTCTTTAAGTGAATAACCTTTGTAACGTCTAATATTGAATGGTGTGGTAGGGAAACGATGTGTGTTTGTTTGAATTGCGGTCACTAACGATCCGTACATGTGGGTTCTCCTAGTTTGCTCGTCTATAATACACACACCGCCTGGCTTCCCATTTCGTGAACAAACGCCTAGTAATTATTGTGTTTTCAATTTATCACCTGATTAATAGAGAAAAACACATATTATTCATGTGTATTGTGGATATTATCGTATTGAGTAATGATGGAATAACAAAAATTAGGATTTCTTTGGGTCTCTCAGTAGTGTACCGTTCTTATCAGATATAAAGTCGACTCGGATCACGAATGTGAAAAAAAGCTTAGTTATAATCGTAAACGGCGCTCCAATTATCAATAATAATGGGATTATTTGAAGATGGTTCCTAGCCGTAACTGTGTGGTTTAAGGCGTCATAACTTTGACTAAAGGTATGGAATGAGCACTGGTTGCAGACGTCAAGGGTAAAAGAAAATTCTCATGAATCTTGATCCTTGTAGTGGATCGGTGACTATCAAGAATCATTTATCAATTCAGGGAGATAAAATGAGTAGCGAAATATTTTTCCTAAACCAGATTCAACAGATCTGTGCTGTGCTAACCAAATGTAACCCCAGTACTAGTTGGATTATTGTTCATCTCTTCTGATGCGTGCAGTCGATAGTAGGTCTTGATCCTCTACGGAATGTCGCGCCACTTATTTATGTGTTCATTCATTCGTTGCTTATCTATCTATCTATCTATCTATCTATCTATCTATCTATCTATCTATCTATCTATCTATCTATCTATCTATCTATCTATCTATCTATCTATCTATCTATCTATCTATCTATCTATCTATCTATCTATCTATCTATCTATCTATCTATCTATCTATCTATCTATCTATCTATCTATCTATCTATCTATCTATCTATCTATCTATCTATCTATCTATCTATCTATCTATCTATCTATCTATCTATCTATCTATCTATCTATCTATCTATCTATCTATCTATCTATCTATCTATCTATCTACCTACCTATCTGTCTATCTGTCTATCTGTCTGTCTGTCTAATCTATCTAATCCTGTCTATCCGACCTACTGGTGTATTGATCCATCCATCCATCCATCCATCCATCCACTCACCCACCCATCCATTCATCTTATATATCTGTCTGTCTGTCCATCCAATCCGGTCTTTCCGATCTACCGGTCTACCCATCCATTCATCCACCCATCCATCCACTCAGACACCCATCCATCCATTAATCTTTTTATTTATTTATTTACTTACTTATATATTTGTCTGTCCATCCAATCCGGTTTAACCGATATACCGGTCTACCGATCCATCCATCCATCCATCCACCCATCAATCCATTCATATTTTTATTTATTTATTTATTTTTTATTTTTTTATTTATTTGTTTATTTATTTATTTATTTATTTATTTGTCTGTCTGTCCATCCAATCCGGTTTAACCGATCTACCGGTCTACCGATACATCCATCCATCTTTTATTTATATATATATATATATTTATTTATTTGTTTATTTATTTATTTGTCTGTCTGTCATCCAATCCGGTTTAACCGATCTATCGACCTACCGATCCATCCATCCACCCAGTCATCCACCCATCAATCCATTCATCTTTTTATTTATTTATTTATTTATTTATTTATTTATTTATTTATTTATTTATTTATCTGTCTATCCATCCAATCCGGTCTATCTGATCTACCATCTACTGGTCCATCCATCCATCCATCCACTCACTCACCCATCCATTCATTCATCTATTTATTTATTATTTATTTATTTACTTACTTATTTACTTATTTATTTACTTATTTATTTATTTACTTATTTATTTATTTATATATATATATATTTATTTATATATTTATCTAATTATCTATTTATCTATTTATTTTTAAGTGTCAGATAAAAAGAGATAAGCAATAAAACAGAAAGTGAAAGATAAGAGGGAAGAAGAGATTTAAATATATAAGGCAGAAAAATGAGAAGAGATAAGAAAAAAATGCGATAGGAAACAAGAATATGAGGAGAGAAAGTAGAGGACAAAGGAAAGGGAATAATAGAGAAGGGGGAGGAGCGCTATTACTATAGGTAACGCTTATGGATTTAACGGTCCAGTGAAAGCGGAATAAAACACTGCTTTGTGTGTTATACTTGGAAACTTCATACTACGGAGAGGTTTTCTTTCTCTACCTGTAGAAATGTATCTGAAAAATAGCTACGGAAAAGGATAGAATATACTATAACATTTCGGTAAAAAAGAATCTGAGGAATCACATCCTGTACGAGAAATGGTGCAAGTAACTGCAGCTCGTATCAAGGGAAGACAGACGTTTATAAAAATGGGAACTTCCATGTGAAGAATCTTGCAGATCGATATTACCAATTGAAAACGAATAACTATCTTAAAATGCTGTAAGATATTATACAAAATATAATGCTTTTGAAAACGTCTTGTCTTTCTTATGTTAAATTTTATATTACCTTCTTACATGTTTCATCCTGCTATTGGGCATCATCAGTTCAGTGGAGTTCTGATGATAGCCAATAGCAGGCTGAAACATGTTAACAAGGTAACACAAGAAAGACAAATAATACGTTTTCCAAAGTGATACAGTGTTAAAATTTGTGTAATCAAGATGTATAATACTTTTATTTTTAAATATTGTTGAAAAGTATGTGTAATAATTTAATCGAGTCCTTTCGGAAAGAACAGCAGACTGTAATAATAATTATTTATTTAAGTTATAGACCAGGCATGTCAGAAAACAGACACTGAAAGTGCAGTGTATGTGCGCGGAACGCCGGTCTGTGCAGATTGCGTCATTCACGTATTGCTCTTACCAGTTCTTAGCGGGAGGGATGTACAAGAATCTATTCTGCGCTTCTAGTTTTCAATTAAATTGACATTTGGACATTATAAACATACTTAGCAGAAGGAAAAAAACACAATTATTGTCAGTGTCTATATTTGACAATAATTGTAACACAAGAAACAATAGACTTACTCAGTTACAATTCACAATGCAGTCGTTTGTAAAGAATCATTTATTTACAAGATTTGTATACAGTACTTGAAGAAAATATAAATATTGCAGTAATTTCGAAACAACAAAAAACGAACACAGTATTTCATTTTACGTAGTAGGTACTGATTATTTCAAAGTAATACTTTTTCATTGTTGCTCAAGCATTATTGGGTCCATTGGTGCACAAATGCTTAGAAAGAAAATATTTTACTCCCAATTACATGCAATAGGACATTGTGAGGCTTTTCCACTGGAATCATTTCCTTGCTGTATATTAATATAAATTCACATTATTATTAATAAAATTGATAAATTAAGCTTGAATTTAAATTTATATATAGTTTATTTGGAAAACGTTGACAGCAAGTTTTAGCAAGTTAGGAGCGTTGCTGAATTGAGTTAAAAGAGTACTTTACAAGCTGTGAAGCGAGGACATTTTCTTTATGTCAGGTTTAAAGATTTATTAACGTAAGTATATTAAGATAATATAGTAACGTGAGATGGAAAATTCGCCATTTTATATTATTTTTCCAGAAAATTTTTCCGCCTTACAAATAGTTGCTTTCTTCCTTCCCTTACAACCTCAAGATCCTCACATGTATTCCTCACTATATTCTCATCACTTATCAGCTTATCAAATAAAAGTTGTAAGTCGTGTAACCATTGATGGCTGTGTTAGTCAGACTCCAAAACAACATCATTGTCATGTTTGACTTGCCGTGAGAGTACTAATTAAGAAATAAGAGCAGGCGAATATATTTTGAGAACTTTACTAATGTGATTTAAATTCTCACTTCAGTATTAGGTCCACATGATATGATGAAAGCCTTTCATTTTAAAATAATTACTGTTGGCTGAGGAAAACATCATAACAGTTATGTTATATGATTCGTGATTTCTCTTCTTCGTTACATCTGTGGACTCCTCACTTTATTTTTCATAGCGCATTCACAATCACAGCTCAATGAGCACACGTACTGATCTATGTTACTGAAACAAAAGCTGATCTGCTACTATAGGTACTGTACAGCCCTGACGCGCTCCTCTCCAAGCCGATTCGCTCCCTCCAGGTAGGGGAATAGGAACTGCATGTTGCTCAGAGACCAGTGCACAATGTGCGCGACTGCACAATGTGCAGGGTTTTGACATGCCTGTCATAGACGATGAGGATAATGTTAATTGAGTCAGAAATTAAAAAAATGAGGTAAAGTCACTCTTTTTGCAAATGCGGAGCTTTCTTTCGCTGCTTGAAGTACGCGACCAGTGCTGCCACCCTCGATAATTGTGGAATGTATTTGTGGTGCCAATAAAGCCAAGATTGTAAGGGACTTTCTCGGGTTCTCCCGTATCTCTCGATCTCCTGACTTCAACTACTCGTACTTATAGAGATTATGGAATATACGCAGTTATTATAAAGTATAAAGGTCAGTTTATTGGGAAAGGTGTTATGTCCATGAAACTGATCACAATAAAAGTAATATCGTTTCCTGAAATATTATGTTTTTACCTTCGGACTCTCATTCTAATAGACCCTAATCTATTGTATAGTGTTTTCTGCAATGAATGAATGCATGAATGACCGATGTCAGTAGAAAGGTTTTTTGGGATTATTTCAAAATGAAGTCCAATGATTCTGGCACATTTTTCAAATTCCTAATTCAATTATATCTTTTTAATTACCTAACTACAATAATATGAAGAGGCAATTACATTTACTTTTATGTATAATATATGTTTTCATCTGTATTATGAATGTAGCTAATTTTATTGCATTAATTTGTATGGTTTTCAATTACAGTGTAACCTCTCATTTACGGACATCGAAGGGACGTAACAATCTGTCCGCATCTGGGAGGTGTCCTTTATTGGGAGGGAGGCTCCCCAATCTAACAGTAAATTTTTAATATGCATTATGTATCCCTTCACGCTTTAAATTAAATGTATTACTGTAGTTTAATTATAAATACAGTATACTTACTGTATTACAGTAAATTCTTTGCAACTTTGAACTACAGTAGATAAGACCGAAAAAGGAAAATACAGTACTGTGCCATGCAATTTTATTCTAGGTGAATTGTTATGCAGTACAGTTTTCAACTTAACGTTTAAGTTCAGGTGCCATGTCTCTCGAAACAGAACAACTGATTGAAGTGAAGAGAATAATCGTACTAACCCAATCATGTGTCGAATACAATTTCACGATCGCGGAAAGCTTGGACCAATCAGACAGGTTAAATTTAATTACTTTGTTTATCCACCTGCTTCCAGCTAACAAGGAGTAGCTGGTTGGGCTAGTGGTAGCCTACGATACCCTTATTGTCTTCTTTCGTGTTAAGGAATTTCTATACTAAATTTTCCATTTTTGTAACACATTAGGTCTTGAAATCCAAGTTCTGTACGCAGTCAGGAGGTAAAGCAAGCTTTAGGACTGTGAAACAGCTGTCCATGTCCGTGTCTGAGAGTGTCCGAACACGAGAGTTAAATTTATCATTATTTCTATATTATTTCACTTGGGACATAAAAAATCTGTCCGCATATGAGGAGTGTCCGTATCTTGGGGTGTCCGTAAGGAGAGGTTTCACTGTATTACAAATATTATTCACACACAATTTTTTGAAAATGTAAATATAGTTATTTAACGTGTCGCAAACTAGGTAGACTCTTCATAGAAAATGAGAAGAATATTCTAAGATTCTTTATGTACCGGTAACCAGGGCTTTCTTCAACTGTCAAAGTATTTACTGTCAGTAAGATGAGCGGACGAAAATGTAGAATTGTTGAAATGTGAATGGCAGAGAAACTTGTCTGAGAAAACGTGTATAATTTCCTTACTATAAATTTCACAGGATTTGCATGCAATCGATCTTCGATCTTTGTGGCTGAGAAGTTGTCTGAGGTCTGAGTCTAGCTAGGTTTACCGCGACTAAAACATTTATAAACTATTGGCTTTGCTCGTGGACTGTCAGCTGCACAGAAACTTTATCAGTAAATTTAAATAAGATTCTCCCTTGAAATAAATATACTGTTCTCTATCTGAACTAACACCAGACGGTCACATGCGTCAGGACGAGGTTTTTGAAACTAAGTTCACTGCCTAGGAGAACATGGTTATAATACACCGTGTCCCTCTTAGAGAAATCGAGAAATCAGTGCTAATTTAAAGTATAAATAATGGTTTTATGCGATTGCTTTTTGTATAACTTGATGTAAAAACTCTCCGAGTTTCGGAGAATGGTCAGTGCAACTCGATGTGTGCGTCTCGAGCTACTCCGAAAATATCTAAAAGGTACTCAACCTTCTGCCAAGTGTTCCATAGCATTTGTGAAGTGATTAGCGCAGCTGCATTTATGTGTTATCTCAGTTTTTCCAAAGTGTCAACTGTATCACATTGGTACACAATACTCGTCACAAAGCCCCAGAGGAAGGTCACGGGGCGTCAAGACGGTTGACCTAGGTGGCCATGCAAGGGTTCTCCTCTTCCGATCAACCTATTGGGAAAGTTTGCATTCAGGAAGCCACGCATTGCTCCATAGTAATGGGGTGGACCTCCATGTTGTGAAAAACCGATTCTGGGAGGAGTTGATCGACAAAAATGTTCTGCAACATGTCCAGATACATATTCCCTGTGACTGTTGCCTCGATGAAGAAGAATGGTCCATTGACGAGATCTTCTACTGAATGGTGCCAGGCTTGTTTCCACGATAAACGTTAGTGCGCATGCGCATGAACATGCAACTGTTTTTAAACCAGTGGTGCATAAACGTGGGCAGTTTCTGCATCTTGTCAGATGTAAATCAAAACAATATCTTCATCTGATTTTTAATGGTTAGCATTTATTTCTCGATCCCTCTAAGCGGAACACGTTGTATAAAGAATACAAAACTTACATCATTAATATTTAAATTAATATTTCATGTAAATAGCAGCGTGAAATAAAATTGATAATATAAACAGAAATAGTCCTTTAGGTATTTCAACGTGTCTTAGAACGTAAAACGTGTTGTGGGTATTCCACCGTATTCTGGAACTTAACAGTTAAGTTCCATAGGAACATCACCTCAATTTCACTGATAAATTAAATTATCTCTTCTCTACATTCAAAATTATATAAATTCTACATATCAGTAGATAATAAACACAAGATTTTGAGGGACTCTCTTGGATTCTCCCGTATTTTCTCATCATTCCAAGGACACACTCCAAACTTTTACTATCATAACCATCTCCGACTCGAAAAATAGGACTTTTTTGTGATTGTGTGTCCTCCGAAATAGATGTTTCTCACGATTTATCTAAAGATTAGTAGATGGCAGTAGTGGTTGGTTCTGGACCATTCTTAGATTTATATAAGAGAAACCGAACCCCTCCACGTTCTTGTACGCCTGACGGGGATAAGACGACTTGTATTATGATAATAGAGTGCGATCGAAAAGTCCCTCCGCAGCTCCTTTAGTTCTAGTAATCCTATAGAAAGTTAGCACTCTCCCATTAATTCCGGTTTGACAACCTCACATCCCCCGTCCATCATATGCTTGGCGACCAGTACTGCTACTTGAATTCTCCGCCTAGTGGATTCTCGGCTACACCATGGCTACACAAGCACTGCGGAGAGACTTCTCGATCGCACTGTATAATAAGTCTACAAAGTACGGCAGATCACAACCAGAAATATGGTAATATATTTGAGGTTAGAAAGGAATGCTTAGTGTGGCAGATGGAAAATTTTTCATTCCGAAACACCTGCGTAAATTCAAAGTGTTGACGAAATTGGACATATCTGTTTTGAACCTAAATTTCTTAGTTTGATTTTGAAGCTTGTAAATTAATGTTCATCTGTACCAATGATCGTATTAAATTTTATAGTTCTTATCAGCTGAATCATTTGCTCTAGTGTGCTTAAATCACATTGCTTTGTATAATGTGGTTTGAATTTTACGTACTTTATTTTAAATCGAGTCACCTGCATAGAAATGTTATTAATCTTAGGTATATAAAAATTAGATCCTGCAAAAGTTTGTTTATTGACTATTCAACAAAATCATTCCCATATTTTGATTTTTAAAAAACCTTATCATTAAACTTCAATTTATTACAAGGAGAAGGGATCCGAAAGCTAACATCATAGTCAGAGGCTTATTTTGCTTTCCTCACTCCCTTATGTGGAAACAGTTGTTTGATCCTTTTCTTTTTTTTTTTGGAACCATCGTGACTCCGCTGTGTGGTACAATCTGTCGATTCAGCCATGTATGTTCAAGGTCAGGCGAAGTCTGGCTAGAGCCCACATTCCCCTCCGAGTAGAGTACTTACTAGGCTTCTTCAGACGCCAGTCATACTACATGCAATTACACCATCTTGATAGATACTACTGAAACGACGACGACGATGATGATAACGGTGAATATTGAAATGGTGAGTAACAATGAAATCATAGACCACCTCTGTGGTGTAGGGGTCAGCATGCTGGTCTCTTACCCAGAGGGCCCGGGTTCGATTCCCGGTCGGGTTGAATTTTCTGGTTGACGTTTTTCAGGAGTTTTCCTCAACCGTAAGGCAAATGCCAGGAAATTCGGGCCACAACATCCCAGCATATCACCTACCTCATTCATCACCGAAATCATATTCATAACAAGTCAGTAATACATATATACATCTAGTTCACAACAATAGAACCAGTCTCAACAACAGTACTCAGGCCTTCTGATTTCAACCAAAGATTAATTGGCGATATGACCAAAGGTATTAAAGTGAGTGTAAATAACAGCGAGAAAAAAAATGAAATGATGGAGGAAGGGGGGGAAATCGTAGAAAATCTTCGTCTACAACGAGTACGACTTTGACATCGCCGGGATTCGAACCGGGTATGTAAATAATCGTAAGTGAACACACTGCCAACTGTGCTACCAACGTGGCTAAATTTGTTATTTGTTCCTGTTTTTCGGAGATATTTACCAAATATTTTTTGTATTAAATACCTATGGCTGATATTATGTACATCTATTGTCAGGTAGTACATCTCACTTGACGATATGTGTCAAAGAAAGAACAATTGTTTGTATGCATCTGAAGTCTGATTAATGTAATATCTAGGATATCGGCGACGTATGCAATGGAAGGGGGTAAAGAAACTGGCCATCCTATCCCACTATCTCCTGGCCTAGTCGCCTCATAACTAATACCTTCGTGATATCACTTTTGAGATTCAGACCTGTCTACTGACAGTTGACTAAACAACAACAAATAAAATTTCACGGGGAAAAGTTTCTAATATTTTTTTGTTTAATTCTTGCTATAGAGAATAGGACTGAATTTTATTAAATTATGTATGATAACTAGACTTCGAAATTGAGGTCCTAGTAGGCTAACTTATAGCGGAGCATTGAGCGGAGGTTGAGAGAAAAGATAGGGCTTGATTACTTTTTTCATCTATCCATCGGATCTATCCTTTGCGCTGTCTATCTAGGTCTGATTGAAGGTTTCGTACCTATTGGTACAGAGGCTGGGTGAATTGGGAAAACATGAAGTCATTACGATGTCGGAAACGAAATTCAATTGGAACGAGTTTTTAAATGCACGTTATTAACTTTATTCCACGCAAAAGATAACCTTCCAAGAAGATTATATATGGAAGAGACAAAATGCGTTACAATGCTGACCAAAAAAAAATTACAGCCTTAATTATGGAAAAAAGTAATTATGGCATGATTTCGAAGTAGGCCTACCTATTATAAAAAACTAACATTTAAATTCAAATTAAAAATAGAACAAACGTGTAGAATGTGCTATTTAAATTACTGCCATATGTATTTTTACTCATATAGGCTACGTACGTATTTTAATTATCGTGTGATTCGGTAATTTTAATTTTAATTCATTTTATTCTCAGTTTACTCTTTTATTATCAACTTAACCTTCATTCCGACTTTTCACCAATATTAAATTCTTACTAAATAAAATATTCGAGTTATTTTTATTTTAAGTACATAAATAAGACGAAGAGCATGGTTATAGGAAGAAGAATACAGAAGATAAACTTGCGAATTCTAAATGATGCAGTAGACAAGTGGACAGCTTCAAATACTTGGGGTGTACTATAAGCAGTAACATGAGCTGCTGCCAGGAAGTCAAAAGGAGGGTAGCAATGGCCAAGGAAGCTTTTAATAGAAAAAGGACCATCTTCTGCGTATCTCTGGAAAAAGAACTAAAGAAGAGACTAGTGAAGTGCTTTTTATGGAGTGTGGAACTGTATGGGCGCAAAAACATGGACATTACGACGAAGTGAAGAGAAGCGAATAGAAGCATTTGAAATGTGGATATGGAGAAGAATGGAGCGTGTGAAGTGGACGGATACAATGAGGATTGAAGCTGTGTTGGAAAGAGTGGGTGAAGAAATAATGATGCTGAAAGTGATCAGAAAGAGAAAAAGGAATTCGTTGGGTCATTGGCTGAGAAAAACTGCCTACTGAAGAATGCACTGGAAGGAATGGTGAACGGGATAAGAGTTCGGGGTAGAAGATGATATCAGATGATAGACGACATTTAGATATATGCATCATATGGAGAAACAAAGAGGAAGGCAGAAAATAGGAAAGTTTGGAGAAAGCTGTGCTTGCATTGAAAGTCCTGCCCTTGGACAGAACACTGAATGAAATGAAAAATTACCTTCCGTTCTTGGAAATGATATATTAAACTACTTATTTTCAATTTTCCTCCTCCATGAACACGAGTTTTATTCGTACGTCGTATAGGTTTATATTAAATAGAACATATTGTCTAAAAGTAATTTCTTTAATATTAATCTTATTCTTTGAGGCAAGTTTTCGCCCAAAACCAATTAAGAGCAAATACTGCGTAACTTTTGACTCTACGCCCGGGACATATTTCGCTGGCATTATCATCTTTATCTCCTTCAGGCACTAGATAACCATCACAGTTGATAAAACGTCGTGAAATATCCCAATTTCAAACAAGACAATTGTATTTCTGTGACTTATACTTCATAATTACTGTATTTATATAGTTTCTTTTCCTTGTATTGTAATTCATGTACATTTACAAATCCAGGTTCTGATATTCTGATAAATAATAATAATAATAATAATAATAATAATAATAATAATTATTATTATTATTATTATTATTATTATTATTATTATTATTATTATTATTATTATTATTATTATTATACTTTAGGCACAGAAAGATGTGTAAACATTAGAAATCTGTATAAAAGTATTTCAGTTTTTTGGGATGTGACCCAGTTACAACTGTATTTAAAGAACAATTTGTAATATGTATTTTAATATGAGATTGGTAATCAACTTCGAATTTTGAAGAAAATTCATATACTGTACGAGTATTACAATAGTATTGTAAAATCTTTCTTAATGTATGCAACTTTTGCTTACCATAATAAACTTAAAAAATAAAATTATTATTATTATTATTATTATTATTATTATTATTATTATTATTATTAATATTATTATTATTATTATTATGATTGCTGCTGCTGCTACTACTACTACTACTACTACTACTACAACTACTACTACTACAACTACTACTACTACAACTACTACTACTACTACTACTACTACTACTACTGCTACTACTGCAAAGTGTCTTTGTAAATAGTTTTGAACTAAATAATTTTTTATAGACTTAAGAAAAATATTATTTTTCTATACTTGTGAAACGATAATACTGTATAGGTGTTGTATTCTATCCAACATAATATTTAGGTTTGCCCTTCAAGCGAAGGTTCCCCTCCGCTTGCTTGACCTGTGTTACGTATTACATCGGCTCCATTCGACTAATATGGTATGTCTATGGAGACAGAGAACTACCTTGCCAGTTGTTTTGTAAACACGTTCTATCCTATGTGCACATAACTTAAGAGCTAATATGTTTATTTTTTTTATTTTAATAGGTTATTTTACGACGCTTTATCAACATCTTAGGTTATTTAGCGTCTGAATGAGATGAAGGTGATAATGCCGGTGAAATGAGTCCGGGGTCCAGCACCTAAAGTTACCCAGCATTTGCTCATATTGGGTTTAAGGAAAGCCCAGGAAAAAACCTCAACCAGGTATTTTGCAATTCATTTTTAATTTTCAGAGAAGTCTATATTGTATCTTAAAAATATTTATTTCAGTCACTGACTTCACAGCATATGTTTAAGGTGCTATACCTTTACATTACATATTTAAAAGACGTATGAACGTTTTCGTTGGTCTACGCCAACATCATCAGATACGAAGTACATTTCAGCAATATCAATGCTCTCTACATAATATCTACAAATACAAAACATATTTAGTGGCATGCAAAATGAGACATATTAAAAACCAACATTGCTGTGATACACATTGACATTCTATATGACTGCCTTGATTGTCACTTACTTAAAATACACGTATAGATTACAAAAAATATTTATTTACATATATATATGCAAGTCTTCACATATGAGATAATAAAATGACATGATTTAAAAAGTGATGAAAATAATAAAATATAAAACTAAGATAGAAAGTATTATGAATGTGAAGAGTTGCAGAATTACAGTAATTACATTTATTATATTCCTATTTCTGTTTCACAATAATATATAATTCCACCATTCAGAAACGTATGCATCATGATTTGTGTCACGTAATTATTTGAATATTTTTCAAGTTTATATGGTTTTATTTAAATGCCAATGTATTATACGTTGGGTTGTTTGATGTTGATTAATGATGTATATTTAATTTTGTCGATAATGCTGTTCCTCCAATATGGCGATGTATTGTCGATATCCAATACTGTAATTGTAATGAACGTGTGGTATGGTGCAAGTCAAGTATCAGAATTAATTAGTGTAGACGTGCCTTCTTAGATGTTGATTATGTGGTGGTTGTGTTAGTTTTATATTTTATAATTTTTATCACTTTTCTAATCATGTCATTTTATTATCTCATATGTGAAGACTTGCATTTATATATATATATATATATATATATGTGTGTGTGTGTGTGTGTGTGTGTGTGTGTGTGTGTGTGTAAATCAATATTTTTTGTAATCTATACGTGTATTTTAAGTAAGTGACAATCAAGGCAGTCATATAGAATGTCAATATGTATCACAGCAATGTTGGTTTTTAATATGTCTCATTTTGCATGCCACTAAATATGTTTTGTATTTGTAGATATTATGTAGAGAGCACTGATATTGCTGAAATGTACTTCGTATCTGATGATGTTGGCGTAGACCAACGAAAACGTTCATACGTCTTTTAAATATGTAATGTAAAGGTATAGCACCTTAAACATATGCTGTGAAGTCAGTGACTGAAATAAATACTTTTAAGATACTCAACCAGGTAACTTGCCCCAACCGGTAATCGAACCCGGGCCACCTGGTTTCGCGGCCAGACGCTCTAGCCGTTACTCCACAGGTGTGGACAAGAGCTGATGTATCTCAACTTCGAATTCTAATAATAACGTGTTCTGAAAACTGTAAATGAACCATAATATTATTATTTAGTATTTTGTTCTTTTACTTTTTGTTAAATGACACTACTTGTTTACTTTGTGACCTGGTAGAGTGTAAGACAAGGCCCTATGGACTTAACTCTGTCATTATAAATAAATTAATAAAATAAGTAAATGATATTGAAAGAAATGATTAAAGATCATGATACATATTTGGTTAGGTTAACGGTTCAGTAACGGGATAGGTTCCTCATTTCATTGTAGTAGTAAAGGCTATAATAGATTGCACTAATTGCACTCTGCAACAACCAGTCTGGGTACCAGCCGCTTGGGGCTTAAATTTAATGGGATTGATATACGTTTGTTGACTATATATACTGCACCCAGTCGCTATCCTTTTCGTTCCAATTTAAACATTTGTTCTAGTATGATATCGTCAAATTATCTATAGTTTGTTCACTTTTCCGTTTACTATTTATTCTGTTTATTGAACTCGAAAATGTTCTACTCCTGTGCAAAAGTTACATATCGTTTATGTTTGTTGATGTTCGTACCTGCTGCTACCGCTCTCCATATTTTCATTTCAGTTACGCTTGTAATTAGGTAGTTTTGTTTGGTATGGAACATGATTTGCAATGTTAAAAAACAAAGACTGTAGCAGCGATACTGAGAACTGTAATAGGTACCGTAATAATGGCAGATTGTTCTTATATAAGAGAGCTCTTTAAGAGAGCATTGTATTAGGATAATAAATTATTGAAAGGATTTTAATGATGTCCTTCAAACGTGCAGAATTTTGATCCCAACAAATGTAACATTGTAAAATTCTTTTGCAGAATGATGAGTTATATTTGTTCTGATCAAATTTCTGCACATTTAAAGGACAAAACTAATATTCTCTCCATAATTTATTATCATAATACATTGCTCTCTTAAATTGACGGAGCGTATTGAGAATTAAATCAATGGCTTTCCCGAAACACGCTATGAAATGTTTCGTATAAAACTATATTTATTTCGAGAAGGAAGCAAAAACGAGCGAAATTGTATTAAACTTTTTTATTTGAAATATCTCAAAGAATAGCCCCCTGAAAAATTAATAACATTACTTAGGTTCAACCTGAATTTTACATTCAGTTTCGTTATTACCTTTTTTTCCAATTCAAGAAATACTCTTTCAGAATTGAAGTACATTCATTCATTCATTCATTCATTCATTCATTCATTCATTCATTCATTCATAGTTTTCTGCCCAAGAGCAGGTCTTTCACTGCAAACCCAGCATTCTCTAATCTTTCCCATTTCCATTTTCATTTCCCATACACTTCATTCGCTGTCTCTTCTATTTCGAGTTCTCCACACTTCTATTCCAAATTATCTTCGTTCCCGGTTTAACTACTTATCGTCCAGTCACAATCTAAACACCAGGTCACAGGAGAGCCAAATCCTAGCAATTCCTGCCCATAGAACATCCCACTATTCATCCTCTTTCACTGTCTCAGACCCCCGTGAATGGAATTCTCTACCTCAGAAGATTAGGGGCTGCCAGACAATAACCACTTTCAAGCAAAGGCTAAACGATTTCTTACGGGCGCAATCAAATTGAAGTTATAATTGCGATCGAGTTTAATAATTTAATTTCATTTAGGTATGACTATTATTATTATTATTATTATTACTATTATTATTATTATTATTATTACATAATTATTTTATTGGTGTTGTGAAGATGAAAGGAATTGTCATTGTATTATATTAATTATGTATTATATTGTATTATATTGTCTTGTATTGTAGTATTGTATTTGCTTTGTATTGTATTGTATTAATTATGTTATATTCATAGCATTGTAGTAATTTTCTATCATACTGGTTGAGTGGAAGGGAAGGCCGAATGGCCTTAACTCTGCCAGTTAAAATAAACCATTATTATTATTATTATTATTGTTATTATTATTATTATTTTCCGCCTAGTCTATCATCTGATATCTTCGTATAGTAGACCATATCCTTATTGCAAAACGACAACTTGGCTATCAGCCGCTACTCTCCCACGCTGCTGTAACGGTGATAGCATATTGGTGAGCAAACGCGGAATCATTGCTGTCTGCGATGTCGTCACGATCTCAACTTACTCTAGTCTCAGTAGAAGTTTGTGTAGATATTATGCGCATGTGATGGTATTTGTAATGTATGGCTTGAAATGCCTTTGAGCTATAGTACTAAATAGCAAGATTTTATTTGCAATAAATGAGTTTAAGATTTCGGCTTCTGAAGTTCAAGTTCATGTAGATAAGCCCTTTAAATTGCCTCTTTAACTTTGACGGTGCATGTAATTCATCATAACCTCGTGGGTTTTAGTTCGAACTTAGGGTTAAGATACAAATTAGATTTCCTTTAAACATGTATCTTTTGTATGAGAGCCACTAATTGGAAATCGAATGGCTGAAAGAGCTGGAATGAGAAATAAACAGATTAGGTCTAAATTGACTATGGAGAGAACTAGGGTCTATAAACATGAAAACTATTGGAATAATAGTAATAGAGATGGCAAACGAAATTTCGAGGCACGATATTTTTAGTAATATTAAAGACCTAGGGTCACTAAAATACTATAGGAGGTTAAACAGATTTGGGAACAGGAAGAATATATTAGACTAGAATATATATATGTTCAAGGGAATAGAGAACAGGAATGGCATGGTGGAGATTAGGTATCTGGAGGCTCAAGAATAAGAGAGGGAACGTACAGAAGGATAAATGTCCTTTGTGTGGACAAGACGCAATGCATATTGCGTTAAGGTGTCAGGCAACGAATGATTTGAGAAACGGTTGGGTGGATAAAAAATTTCTACAAATAAACGCTATAGTAGCTTATAAAAAATTAATGGTCCCCTAAACGCCAGCATTCTGCACAAATTAGAAACATTTCTTTTTAGAGTTAAAATTAGATGGGAAGAGAAAGTCAAAGCTCTAACGGATATGGAATTATAAATGTTGAGTAATCGGACACGATAGGAAACTATGAAAAGTAGTCAATGAAGTTAACAGAATAATTTTTAAGAGAGAGTGTAGAAAAGAAAAAGTTAAAGTAAGAGTTTTAAATACAAGAGCTATACTTATTATTAGTTTTTTTCTATTATTAAAATTATATGTATCAGTTTTCGTAATATTTGTATAGAGAGTGATGGCGGATTAAGAACTGGAACACATCTAATCCGCCATGACGTGAACAAAGATTCAATAAATAAATAAACAAATAAATAAATAAATGAATAAATTAATAAATTAATAAATTAAGTTATTTTAAGTGATCGTGCTTCATTTCATTTACGATTCTCCATGTTAATATTATTATAACTATTGTTATTATTATTTTATTATTACTGTTATTATTACTTGTAATTTATATTAATTATCATTATTGAATGTAATTAGTTACCACAGCCACCGAGTATTTATCCATACGAAACTAATTGGTTGAAAATTTTTATTCCACTCGGAACTCTAAAATCCTAGAAATATTGAACTTAACATTCGTACTGTAATTCTTTAATCGCACATGCATCACTACCGGCTCCTCTTAAAGTTGTCTTCCATGCTGTGTGTTATTTATTATTATTGACTAGCATATTATTCAAACGTTTTTATTTATTAATATAAGTCGTAATACCGGTATTAGATAATGTCGCATTTTTAATATTGGTACGTATTAAAACATATGGCTCGCATTTAATTTTATCAAAACGGTTATCAAAATTATTTGATTTTCAGTTTGTTGTATAATTTTGAGAGAGTTACATTTTTAAATGCGAAATATGTTTAATTGCTTTTGAAGAGCATAACAAGCAGACGTTGTGTTATATTTTAATTACAGGGATTCAAGAGGCTTTGTGAAAGGAGACAGCAAGAAATATTACCTACGTATTCTCTCTCTCTCTCTCTTTTATCCGTATTTCGATGAGAAATGAATTAATAATTGTGTATAATATCTTCGTTCGTAAATATAAATTGTCAGTCTTCTCCCTCGTAAAGGTAGGTGCTGTTAAAGATAGAAATGTCGCAGAATAACAGGCTAGAATACAATTAGAATTAATTAAACATTTATAAGCATGCTCTTGGCAGGCAGGTAGAGGTCGTTACGCCAGTTGCAATCTTGCAATTCAAGACTACAGTGGCATGCATTAGCCGTAAAACTCTTATCACTAGTTGGACAGGAAGGTTTTGTCAAGAACTTAGTAATAACCGTAAAAACGGACGGTTCTCCTTCGGTGAATACATATGGGGAATTTACTGGTTTTAAAACGATTCCAAGAAAATTTCCCTAGCTTTAGCAGGATGATTATCTGGTTTTACTAAAAGTTATGCCAGATATTGTAATAAATTATTTAAGGGAAGTGAGTAATCCGAAGTAACATACCCAAATTACCTTCCTCCGACCTTCCTTTTTGTCGTTAGGATTTTTATAGTTAAAAAGAAATGGAAGTCGTTCCCGTAGACTTATAATGCGGTGCACTTTCTACTCTTAAGTTTTGTAAAGTCTGAGCAGCAAGGATAAAATATTGTCAGAATTTTTATTCCCAGATCTCATTCTATTTACGTAATGAAGGTGTTAGGCCTACTCTAACTGTAGGGATTTATTTTCTCCATTTCGTGAGCCCATTTTTATTCAGTCTCGTTATTAGAACAGTTTCTACTTTATTTCCTGCTCTGTCTGATAGGGATTTCTGCGGTATGACGATATACTGATAAAAATATCTGCTGTACGACAATTTTATTTATTTTTTTAATTTTATTGTTTTATTTTACGACGCTGTATCAACATCTAGGTTATTTAGCGTCTGAATGAAATGAAGGTGATAATGCCGGTGAAATGAATCCGGGGTCCAGCACCGAAAGTTACCCAGCATTTGCTCATATTGGGTTGAAAGGAAAACCCCGGAAAAAACCTCAACCAGGTAACTTGCCCCGACTGGTATTCGAACCCGGGCCACCTGGTTTCGCGGCCAGACGCGCTGACCGTTACTCCACAGGTGTGGACGGTACGACGATACATTAATATAAATGTCTGCGGTATGACGAAACATTGTTAAAAATGTCTGCGGTATGACGATACATAGATACAAATGTATAAAAATGTCTGCGGTATGACGATACATTGATACAAATGTACAAAAATGTCTGCGGTATGACGATAATTGATAAAAGTGTCTGCAGTATGACGATTCATTGATAACATTTTCTGCGGTATGACGATACATTGATAAAAATGTCTGCGTTATGACGATACATCGATAAAAATTTCTGCGGTATGACGATACATTGATAAAAATGCCTGCGGTATGATGATACATCGAAAAATTTTCTGCGGTATGACGATACGTCGATAAAAATTTCTGCGATATGACGATACATTGATAAAAATTTCTGCGGTGTGACGATAGGTTGATAAAAATTTCTGCGGTGTGACGATAAATCGATAAAAATGTCTGCGTTATGACGATACATCGATAAACATTTCTGCGGTATGACGATACAATGATAAAAATGTCTGCGGTATGACGATACATTGATAAAATTTTCTGCGGTATGACGATACATTGATAAAAATTTCTGCGGTATGACGATACATTGATAAAAATTTCTGCGGTATGACGATACATTGATAAAAATGTCTGCGGTATGACGATACATCGATAAAAATGTTTGCGGTATGACGATACATTGATAAAAATTTCTGCGGTGTGACGATAGATTGATAAAAATTTCTGCGGTGTGACGATAAATCGATAAAAATGGCTGCGTTATGACGATACATTAATAAACATTTCTGCGGTATGACGATACATCGATAAACATTTCTGCGGTATGACGATACAATGATAAAAATGTCTGCGGTATGACGATACATTTATAAAAATTTCTGCGGTATGACGATACATTGATAAAAATTTTGTGCTGTATGACGATACATTGATAAACATTTCTGCAGTATGACGATACATCGATAAAAATTTCTGCGGTGTGACGATAGATTGATAAAAATTTCTGCGGTGTGACGATAAATCGATAAAAATGTCTCCGTTATGACGATAGATTGATAAAAATTTCTGCGGTGTGACGATAGATTGATAAAAATGTCTGCGGTATGACGATACATCGATAAAAATGTCTGCGGTATGACGATACATTGTTTCGCAAAGACTTTTGTATTCTCATACTGAGATATTGACCATCTTCATCGGCTGAGATTTTTCGCTGTGATCTTCGTATCTGAGGATAACAAATTCGCTACGTTATTTTAAGTCGTGTGTATTGCGTTGCCTATGTATGTGTCCCGCGCCGTGTGTCCGTGGTCTAAGGCATCCTGCCTAGGATGTATCAGTATATCGCGTTACGGAATGTGCACTGGTTCGAGTCCTCATAGGGGAAGAGATGTTCTCATAAAATGTCGGCCAGTGTATGGGACAGGTGCCCACCCAGTATCGTGATGCACTTGGGGAACTACGATAGGTAGCGAACCAGCTATATCGGCTGGGGGCAACATTTTGCTAACCACACGATAACTCCATACTGGTTGGATGATCGTCCACCTCTGCTTCGGCATGTGGACGTGAGGCCACCAGCCGGCTGATCGGTCTTGGCCCTTCATGAACTAAAGCGCCATGCCTTTATTTTTTTATACATGTATGTACACATACGGAATTAAAATTTGGAGCGAGTCCACCTGTATGTAGCCAACAATTTCGTACGACTGCCCACAAGTAGCATATAGATATACAGGGGCAATAATTGTTTACTGCACATGTGCAGTGTGTTGCAAGCGAAACATATAATAAGGGAGCTCCAAATTTTATTTTCGTATCTCATCATATGAATTTCTGCATGTTGTCTCACGTATACGTTTTCCTTCTCTTCACTTAAGAGGGCATATACACCTTCAGCAGCCGAAAAAGTGTTCCTTTTTTATATTAGTTGAATCGACTTTCCTCAATAGCATGGTGAAAAAAATCTTTCGACATGCTAGCTTCATTTGAATCCACCACACTTTCTATTTTATTTTAATGTGAAGTTGTGTCACAGTGGCTTCAAATAAAACCGCCTCCTAATTTGTATGCAAATTTATGAAAATACAAATTGTTTGCAAATTTCATCTCTATTTTCTGTATTTTATTTCATTTGACCAATATCCACTTCAAATGTACTAATTAAGAGTTCTGTGTTTCAAAGCATTAAATATTTCTATTACTTATCGAGTTATGACCCAAAACGTGAGACTGTGTCAGTTGATTTGGCCATTTAAATATTAACACAATTTATTTTGGGTAAGTTTGTCGCTAATTTCCCATATTACTTTTTTCCAAATCACTTTTCTCATAATTTAAATATTTTTTAGGTAAGATTATGCAATTTTTTATGGAAGTATATTTCATACGGAGAACAAATCCTGTCTTTAGCACTGTTTTATCATTTCAAAACACTTTTCATTAATGATTATTCATGTAAAAATAATTTATTAAATTATACAACTCATGGCAAGAAATCACAAAAATATTTCCCGCATATGTATTCAACTGATAATAGTAGGATTCATTAACAGACTCATTATGAATGAAACAGAGAAAGAAACATTAAAAATATTGAAAATTGTACCAGATATTATCCGAACCAATTTTCCCCGCACAAATTTCACTCCCAATTATTAAAATATAACTTATAATAACCCCTAATAATGGCATTTTTGTTGGATTCTAAACTTTTTAACTTCGTTATTATTTAACGACGCTGTATCAACTACTCGATAATTTAGCGTCGATGGAATTGATTATGAAATGGTATTTGGCGAGATGAGACCGTTAATTCGCCAAAAATTGCCTAATATTCTTCATAGGGTTGAGGAAAACCTCGAGAAAAAGAAACCAACCAGTTAGTCAATCCAAGCGGAAATCGAACCCACGCCTGAGCGCAACTCTGTATCAGCAGACAAATGCGCTGTCGCCCGAGCTACGCCGGTAGCTAATTTGTTTGTCAATCTATCAAATTTGTCTAATTTAATCATACCATATTTCAGTGAAAAAATAATTCAGGGTATATAGAAATTACATCTTGAATTTTAGTGAAGCTATACTAGCGAAAGGTTTTCATAACACTTTAAGGGGCGAGGATGGTATTTTTTGGTGAAAAATGAGTAAATTTAAAAAAAAAATTCTTTAAAATACTCTGTGATGTGTGTGGAATGCATAGCATAACATTTTATGGGTATTATCGGATGTTGAGTCTCCATTTTTAAACTTCCTGCGTTATGGATTTTTAAGTCACTCGCCCACTTTTATTGTTGTTTCCGGTAAATTAAACTTTCAATTTTTTTTTTTTCTTTAAAATACCCTTGGATATGTGTGGAAAGCATTGCATAACATTTTGTGGGTATTTGTGCCCTTGCCGTATGTCGAGACTTCCTGCGCTATGGATTTTTAAATCACATGCCCGCTTTTATCGGTTTCCAGTAACTTATTTTTTTTTTCTACATTGCCAGACAAAAATGGATATAATTTCTGAACTATTAAAGATACATGCATCAAATTTAGAACACAAATTCTTTAGACTATTAGGAAACTTTTCTTTGTAACAGAATTTTGTTAATTGATTTCATTTTAAAAAGAAAGGAAATCAGAAAATTGTTATTAAATTTTAATTGTTTATTTTACAAACGTAGGGACTAATATCAAAATTCTGTTACAGACAGTTTGTAGAATATGCGTTTGCAAATACATTGCAAGAAACTGTTTGAATCTATTTTAAAAAACGGTTTAGATATATCGGTTTTAGTACAGTCCTGCATTAGGTATATTTTTCTCAAATTTGGGCCCCCAAATTATTTTTTTTTTTCACAATATTTTTATTTGGTTGAGTTGCCACAGCTGTGAGCTCTCTACATACAAAAAATTAATATTTTACACCAAATACGGAAAAAAGTTAAAAAAAAATACCATCGTCTCCCCTTAAACACAATTCTTTGATCTAGTTCTTGCCCTCTTTTTCCTTCCGCAAACTCTCTTAAGATAAGGTTACTCCTGTAAGAAACTGACTTCGAAGTAGTTTTGAAGACCGCTCAAGTTGTTCTGGAACCTGAACTGTAGTGTGAGGTCCCTAAGGTGTGGAGCACAGAACAGCGCGGCGTAGCAGCTGCTGTCCCTGAAGCAGGATCCCGCGGGCCAGATCTATCTTGTGAATCAGTACCCGACAGGAGGGAGCAAGAGCGATAGCGACTTCCAAACTGTCACGCCTCGTCCCAATCCCCTCCGATCTCGTGATTATTTCAGAGTTGCAGTGTCAGCTTAGATTACCGCCCTACAGTCCGTGCCACGTTAAAACATTGAAGTAGCAGCTTTAAGAACTGTGCTTTGCAAGTGTGATGAGTGTCTCGTCTGGGCTTAGTGAAAGGTTAATGAGAATAGTCTATTTTGTCACCTCTTTCTGCAACTACGCTTGTCGCTTAAATAATGTGTTATCGTCTATGCTTGCTTCACTGTTAGTGTCCCTTACTTTTCTAATTAGTCCAAAATAAATAGTTAAATTCTAGAACTCCTAAAACAACTGCTGCTACCAATAGTCAATGTTTCACACTCTTACCTTCATTAGAATATCAGATCAGTTCCTTATTTCCTTAGCTTAGCTTCAGAAATTGTTTGCACGATCGCAGAACTTTACACTGTCTTTCTCTTCTATTTGAAATTCTGCGCACCTCAACCCCAACTTATCTGTCGTCTCGTCTTGTGTATTTATGCTCCAACCATAACCTAAATACTCGATCTCAGATCACTGGTATACCTCATCATAACACTTCTCGATACTCTTCGTCATTCACCCTTTCAATTACTCGTCATTGGAAATTCCTACCTAATACCTTAAGGGGTTAGGTACAGCTTACAGCAGTAAAATTTTTGGAAATATTCAATATTTTTTTCCTCCATTACTGTATTTTGTACAATAATGAAAATTGGTATGTGTAAAAGATTGTCCTCCTCTTACATAAAAATTACTTTTACGATTAAAACAAATTTTCATTTTTTTTTTTCAAAATTAAAAATGGTGGCAGTTCACTGTGCAGTTATGAAGAGTTTCCCTCATAACTCATGAACTTGTTAAATTTTACATATTCTTTCTCTTGTATTTTATTGCTGAAACTCATGTTTACAATATCATTCTCTTTCAACTACATTCCTTAATAAATATATATTTTTTATTTTGTGTTAGAAGAAAATACTGATATCTGACCATTTTAAATGCATTTTTTTTATCAGACAATCTATCAAAGGTAGAAGAGTGCTCTTGCATCAAATTGTAGATATGACATGTGTAAATACACGAAGAAATTTCATCACAGAATGTTATAAAGTTTTTTAGTTATATGAGAAACGCTTCATCACTGTACAATGAACTGAAATTTGAAAAAAAAAAAAAATGTAAATAATTATTTTTAGTCTTCAAAATATTTTTTTCATATAACAGAGGAACAGTGTTTAAACATACCAATTTCCATTATTGTACAAGATACAGTAATAGAGAAAAAAATGTTGAATATTTCCAAAATTTTACTGCTGTAAGCTGTACCTAACCCCTTAAGGGGCTGTCAGATATTCATTAATTTCAAAACCCGGTTGTTGGCTAGATTGCTTAGACTGTGAGCTTTCCTAAAATATAATTTTTTCTATAATCGCGTCGCTCTTATTTTCGGCAGCCAATCACGTTGCAGGTAGGCTACATTTAAATGTATGAGTCTTGTCGTTCGCTGCTGATGACGTTATGCACTACCTAAGACTCGATAAATAATGAATATAATCGCCCCCATAGTTCTTTCGTTGGCGTTAAAAGAAAGCACACGTGGACTCTATTTACTGCACCGTTAAACATTATCATGTCGTAGCTCCTATGAGAGTCGATTTATTATCATAGGAGCTACGACATAATGATGTTAAACGGTGCGGCAAATAGATTCCTCGCCTGGTAGCTCGGCAACGAAAGATCAAAAATGACGAATTACAATACTGTACCTACCTAGACTTTATAGAGCCTTTACTTTCTAAGACGTAAGCAAAGAGGAGGAGTCACGCCGGAAATAACGACGTGACTATAATATACGAATTTTATTTTTAATATATAAATTTTTCTTGTTTATTTTAACAATTACTTCGATTCACATTACTGTAATTGTTTCATTCTTAGAATTACGTGTAACTAAATTTGTTCTCATTATATTATTATTATTATTATTATTATTAATTGTATATTTTTTCTGTATTTATGCCATTTTTATATTTGCTATTGTTCTTATACTGGTTGAGTGGAAAAGAAGGCTTTATGGCCTTAACTCTGCCAGTAGAAATAAATAAATAAATAAATAAATAAATTAATTAATTAATTAATTAATTAATTAATGAAATCAGTAAATCAATACATAAATAAATAAATATATTTGAGGGATGCAGTGCAGAAGTGATGTAAGACGAAAATTGACAATTTTGAGATAACCAATTAGTGTCCCAATTTTCCCCTCCCGCTTATCGCTAGATGACGTCACTCGCTCCAACTCGTGGCCAATGAGAAAGATAAGTTGCGGCACGATTCGGAGTCACGTGGTTATCATAGTCTAGTCTTGGCCATCTTGACAATCGCCTGATATAATTACATGTTCAAAGTTAAAAAAAAACAAAGGAATAGCTATACTAAACTCATGTTAAATGTGCATTTACATAGAAACTTGTTCAATGTTGGCCATGTTATGAGTAAGAATGTGACGTCGCGCCGTAGCCTGTCTTTCTCGTTAGCCACGCTCCAACTGAAGGTCACGTTGGATACATTTATCCTTCGTCTGTCGAAAGCAGTTTATTTCATTGGAATATTTGGCGTAGTTTAGAAATTATAGACGCGATGTATTCATTATGGTTCATTTACACTCGAGGACTTCAATTTCATTTTTAAAGTCAACTGTCTGAAGACAGGTCTGAACTTCACAAGTAATATCAAGAAGACACTACACAGTCTAGTATATACAGTCACGAAGCTCAATACGTAGTAAATATGCATCCATAGATACTGTGCTCCAACCACGAGAAAGTCTCTGCGGGATGAAAGGCAGCGGGGTGATGCTGTGAATGAATGTTGATGTCTTAAGATGTCATAAGGTCACACACGTGGGTACTCGTATATCTATTGGCTCGCTCTCACAGCACAAACAATAACATTGATACACAATGTTTATACTACCCTAGTTACAAAATTAGATCACTGTTAATCTCCTGGTCTTTTAATCTCTCCATACAGGAAATAACAAATGCAGGAGAGCGCATGGTTTTCAAACTGACGTTATAACGATAATATTATCTATCTACTTCGCTCCAATAGATGACTCAATAGTAAGCACATTCCTTTCACGGTTGATCTCCTGGTTGGAGAACAGTAGTTGCTAACCACTAAGATCGCTACTATCGCCTCATTACAAACAATGCGAAATAGTACCTGCACAGTCTATTGTTCCTAGCACCCTCACAACTCAAGCTTCGTGACTGTATATACTAGACTGTGGCACTACTTATGAGGGAACTAGGCCAGTAGATAATGGAGTAGGATGGCCAGTTTCTTTCCCCTTCCGTTGCATACATCGCCGACTAGTTACTGTTACATATTACACTCAGGCCCAATTGTATAAAACTCCCAGCCTAAAGTTCAACTTTGATCGAAGATCGAAAAGTGAACCGAGTTCAGACACTTCTTCTATTGTATAAAACTTTTCTGCGATCAAATTACCTTGGTTCAAATGCAATCTTAGTTCACGTGAAAAGGATTTGGCAACATCGCATAAACAGGCGAAATACGTGATGCGCGGACCATGTTATACAGGTTTGTTCAGTGTTGCCAATCTAGCGACTTTAACTCTTTTTCAACAACAATTTCTTTTAATTTTTATATTGCTTAAATAGGGATTTAGTGACCTTTTTAGCACCCCATAGTGACAAAATTTAATCTTTCTTTCTTGATAATGAGAAATCTAGCGACTTTACAACTACTTTTTGGCGACTTTCCGTATTACACTCTGTTGGAGACACTGGTTTTTTTGTGTAATGTAAATAATGGCGGACAATAAGAAGAAGGTTGACTGTTCTCCAAGTTGTTATCATGTTATGGTTTATTTATTTTATTTTAGTAGGTTATTTTACGACGCTTTATCAACAGCTTAGGTTATTTAGCGTCTGAATGAGATGAAGGTGATAATGCCGGTGAAATGATTCCGGGGTCCACCACCGAAAGTTACCCAGCATTTACTCATATTGGGTTGAGGGAAAACCCCGGAAAAAACTTCAACCAGGTAACTTGACCCGACCGGGAATCGAACCCGGGCCACCTGGTTTCGCGGCTAGACGTGCTAATCATGTTATGGTGTTTGATACTGCTAAACATAATAAAGCTTTATAAAACGACAATTTTCATTTAGTAATACAGTTAACTGAACATTTATGAGTGTACCTATCATATCCATTAATAATTAATGGTTGTTATATACATAATATAATTATAGGTTATGTTATTTAATACTGCTGAACACGATAGAGCCTTATAAAATATAAGCATGTTTGTGTATTAAGGTAACAAATTGAAAGAAATATATATATAAATGTGCCTAACATATATATTAATATTAATAATAATGGATATTTTATTTGCACAATCTGTCACTCGTATATTTCAAACAGAAAAGAAATAACTGAACTTGGATCATCTAACTTAATCGGAGAAATTTCTTCAGTCAAAGTTGACTTTAGTTTGAGACAAATTAATCTCAGATTAGACTTTATACAACACAAAATTCCAAGTTCAGCTGAAACTAGGATCAATTTAACCTCTGATCTAAGATTAAATGGTTTATACAATCGGGCCTCAGAGTTGCCATATGTGGCTACTTGTCGCCATTTTGGCGTCTTTTATGTTCCTTGTGGCGACAAAAATTTCCACTTGACGACCTGGATACTTTTCTGGCGTCTTTAATGTTAAAATTATAAAAATAATTTAACTAAAACAATTTTTTTTCACAAAACTGTGATCCACTGTACGTAATATTATTCAGAAAGTAAATATTCGTCAGTTATTTTAGTTCCATTCACTTTCAAAAGAAGCCAGAGTAGCGTTCAAGGCTGCGTAGAAAACTTCTCCAGGCTCCGACACGGGGATCTACAACGTGTATGATCTATGATTTAAAATGATGTTTTAATAACATAATCAAGTGGAATTAATGCATATAAATATATTACCTTAATGGATTAAATAAATGGATTTTATCAATTATCGGTTTAAAATGGGCCTACAACAAATTTATTTCTATGCTTCATTTCTAAACTTCGATAAATAATTAATAGAAACGATGTTGAGCAGTAAGCCGTTAATTATTAACAGCGGGAATTCAGCGATTTAGCGGGCCTGTTGGCATTTAGCAGATTCTTTCACTTGGTGCAAGGAGTGGGAGAACCGGCCATGGCTAAAGATAATAATTGTAGTTTAATTAAAATTATATATTCAAGCCTCAAAATTCGGTACCGGTATTTAGTCATAATTAAAAATCACTAGATACCATTTTAAAAAATGTATCATTAGACTACAAACTCACCTAATGCAGAAAAGTAATATTTTCAGATTGGCTTCAAGAGATTACTGATTTTAAGAAAAATTCGAATGAAGCAATTTGTAAAGTATGTAATATCTGTAAACAACAGAATACAGGTTGAACAAATAGCAAAATGCAAGTATCAAAGATACACATAGCTGAATAATGGCATTAAAATTATTACAAATTTATGAATGAATATAAATACTTATGTTTATGAGATACTGTAAGGTTTTTTAAGTTTATTACTCCTTTAACTATCAACTTCAGAGATAATTGGCTACTTTCTGGGGCCTTGTTGGTGTATAGTTGGCGACATTGGTCTGGAATCATCTGGCAACCCTGATTACACTAGTCAGACTTCAGTTGCATACAAACAATAATCTTCCTCTGACACATATCGTGAAGTGAGATATACTGTCTGATAGCCTAAGATGTACAGTACGTATCAGCCAAAACGTCAATCAGAGGAATTCAGTGTCATAATAGTACATTATGCAACGAGCCTATAATGATAGTAATTAAGACGCAAGTATGCTTGTTTATGAAACGAGCGCAAGCGAGTTTCATAATTTTCATACGAGCGTCTTAATTACCATTATAGGCAAGTTTCATACGACTTTTTATGTTCGACCATATTTCTAACTTGAAATTATTCAGAAGTATACATTTTATTTGTATTTGACAAGATCGGAAGTGACCTTGTTCATAGCTCTTGAATTGTGAGATGTGCGCAGACGTGAAAGTATTGATTTTTTCCGAGGAACAATAATGTCATTGACCTTGATGTAATGCAGAGAATGTATAACCTGGGAATTGATTTAGAATTGAAAAACGAGATGACAAATTGAATTTATTTGAATATTATTTACAATTAACGCTAATTATTATAGTAACAGAACATAACCTTCTGCGACAGTATTAGATTTCCAGCCTCCGTGACGTTTCCCTCGTCTTTCGATTGAATATCCGAGAATAATCGAAAACCTGAACTTTAATGAATAGGTGTACTTTAATGACATTCATTAAAGGACTGCTACCAGGTGTATAATCACTACATTTGGGCATGGTCGAGCATAAAATATGTATTATTTTTCTAGCACAATTAATCTAGTCGCATATGTTACTAAACTTTGTTCTAAAGAGAAGATGAATATCACAGAACTATCCCGGTGGCAGTTTCGTACATGTCTGAAATGAAATATATATACCAGCATGTCTATTGAACCAGAACAGCCCTGCAATCCGCACCCTCTTCTGTCCTTTCATAACGTTTTTTCATCATACTGCGAGAGAAAGGGAGAGACAAAAATTGTCGTGCGCTATCTTCTGTTCTCCGAATCTGATCTTCCCCTGTTAGAAGGTGCCTTCCACTAACTTGATACATTACATCCCTTACTATCTGGGATAGGTGTTATTAATAGCAGACACATACATCATTCTTGTGCAGATATGACCTGGCCGGGATATTATATAGAAAATGGTATTACATCGTTTTAAAAGCAGCATACAAGAAGCATCCATGTGTCAGAATCGTAAAAGTTTTATGGCCCTTGCGGTCAAGGGTTCCAGGATGTTATTACATTGTAACGTTTAATCTAGATGATTAGGTTGCAGCCTATTTTGCTGACGTAGCCCGTTCAACCCTCGTCTTTGTGCTGTATCATTCAGCAAGAGAGTGAGGATATGGATATTTCAGCCTTTAAACGTATACGTTTTACAGTATGTTCATTTAGGACTATATTAATATATTCTGAAATATTAATACAGGGTTATTCATAAGTCCGTGAAACATTTAAGAAATTTATAACTACTAAATTACACAACGAATAAAAATTACTTTGCACTATAATAAAGAGAAACTTTCCAAGTTTTATTTTGCAATTCATTTTCACATAGCCTTCATACAGCCAACATCCAACGAACACACACGTCTACATTAATTAAACCTAACAGCTGACTTGCACCTTATTACATATTTTACCACAACTACAGTATTTGGATACCGATCGTAAAACCATCTTGGATGAATAATATCATCGTCTAATCAAGCATATACTGCTAATCAACATAAATCAACCTAACATTGAAAAATATTGTTAGGTTGTTAAGACATCCATAATAATTTTTGAACAAGCACTCAAGGCAAACCTACAAGATGTTCACCACGATGCACACACATCTGGACGGAGGAAAGACGTAAATCAATAAGAAATATGAACACGAACATAAACAAATTCACTAATATAGTTCAAATACTGTTATTGCATCTCTTCACATTTTACAATATGCAGTTCATTCCATTTTTATTTTCTATTATTTTACTTGTGAAGACGTGCAAACACACACACACGCATTGCCGTCCGCCTTACCGTATATGAAGTGTATCTCTGTCAGCTCTTGATTTGAATACATGTCGCACAGTCTAACGCCTACACAACACTGAATGTAACCTTCGCCTCGGAATGAACTGTCAGAGTGCCGTCTTAATGTATTCTTTGACGGCAACGACCTCCGGAAAGAAAAACGTTCCGGTGAATTTCAATGTTGTGAAAGCCATAACTCGGAAATAAAGCATTTCCGGACACATGTTGTAATGAACTATTTTGATAGTCTACATGTTGGAAATACATACCTCAAATTATGCCCCGTATTTTTTAAACACCCTGTGTGTATATATACAGAGTGTTTCAAAAATACGGGGCATAATTTCAGGTATGTATTTCCCACATGTAGACAATCAAAATAGTTCATTACAACATGTGTCCGGAAATGCTTCATTTCCGAGTTATGGCCTTCGCAACATTGAAATTCACCGGAACGTTTTTTTTTTCCGCAGGTCGTTGTCATTACAGAAGATGTTCAAAATGTCCACCTCCTGCTTGAATACAGACCTCACATCGATGTCTCATTGATCTGCGAACACGATCCCAAACTCCAGGAGTATTGCGTATGTCCTCAGAACATACCACAATTCGATTCCAAAGGGATTCCAAATCGGGCACCGGAGACGAATAAACCAATGATTTTAAATGGCCCCACAAGTAGAAATCGAGAGGGTTCAGATCAGGTGAGCGTGGAGGCCAAGCAATTCGGCCACCTCTACCTATCCATCGATCAGGAAACCTTCGATCCAAGTACCGGCGAGCCGTACGACTGAAGTATGCAGGAGCGCCATCATACAAGAAGTGAATGTGTTGACGATTGATCAGTGGAGTGCCTTCTAAAACATGAGGTATGGTGTTTTCCAGGAAGTTTGTGTACGCCTGCCCCGTAAGTATGTTTACAAGTACATGGGGTCCAACTAATTGATCACCAATGATACCGGCCCACATGTTGAGGGAGAACCGCACCTGGTGATGAGATGGAACAGTTGCACGTGGGTTTTCATACGCCCATACATGCAGATTGTGGAAATTTGTTATGCCATCTCGTGTGAACTGTGCTTCATCTGTAAATAATACTAAGGCAGGAAAGTTCGGATTTACACCACACTGCTGCAAGAACCATTGACAGAACCTAACTCGTGCAGGATAATCTGCTGGTGGCAGGGCCTGTACACGTTGCAAATGATAAGGATACAATTGATACTCTTTCAACAGTGTCCAGACAGTCGTATGAGGAATATTGACTTGCAACGCTACCCTTCATGTGCTGATAGAAGGAGTCATGTTCACAGCCTCCAGAATCTCCTCCTGTACTTCTGGAGTTGTAGATCTTGGTCGTCCCTTTCCCAAACCAGGAGAGTTAAATTTTCCATACTCGCACAAACGGTAATGGAGACGTACAAATGTCTTCCGATCTGGACATTGTCGCTGTGGGTAGCCTACCTCTCCTGGTACAAACGACGAGCCAGCGCAGCATTGCCGTCCGCCTTACCGTACATGAAGTGTATCTCTGCCAGCTCTTGATTTGAATACATGTCGCACAGTCTAACGCCTACACAACACTGAATGTAACTTTCGCCTCGGAATGAACTGTCAGAGTGCCCTCTTAATGTCTCCTTTGACGACAACGACCTGCGGAAAGGAAAACGTTCCGGTGAATTTCAATGTTGTGAAGGCCATAACTCGGAAATAAAGCATTTCCGGACACATGTTGTAATGAACTATTTTGATTGTCTACATGTGGGAAATACATACCTGAAATTATGCCCCGTATTTTTTAAACACTCTGTATATATATATATATATATATATATATATATATATATATATATATATATATATATATATTGTGTGACTTACATATGTACTTTTAACTATTTGATAATATGGGCAGGCACACAAGAATAACATTTGTATCCTAATTATGTTGGTTTTTGTATGTTTTCATTACCCTGTATGCTATTTAATATGTATTGTATTTGTAGAGACTAATGATATTGCTAAAGTGGATGTCGTATCTGATGATGTCGGCATAGTCCAACGATAACGTTCATACGATTTTTAAAACATGTAACGTAAAGGTTTTGTACCTTTACATATATTGCAGTAAACTCAATGACTGAAAAATAAATATTCCTAATATATCTCCAAGTTTTGTTACATACCTCACAGATGCTCAATGTGTTCAACTTTGCTATAGGTATCCTACAAGCAAAACTTAGCTCGAACTCCTCGCGGCGCGCATGCTATATCCCTCTTATCCCCCTGCAGTGGACGTGAGAGCATGTTGGGAACGGGAGCATACGTCAGTCACGCCCGATGGTTTCTGCTCACTGAGTTTTCCTTGTTGGTAGCCTATAATACGCCATGCACCCATGCGGTAATCCATCTCGTCCCATACACGCTCCATCATATCACAGTTAACCAGAGCCACGGCAGCTGTAATCCGGTAGTAAGCTCTTGGAGATCAGCGGTAGACAATATCCTTCACAAACCCCCACAATAAAGTCACACGGAGTTAAATCCGGTGATTGTGGTGGCCATTTCGTTAACGTAATTTTCTCATCCTGTGCGTCCGATCCATCTCTGTGGCAAATTCTGATTAAGATACTCTCGCACGTTGTTGTGAAAGTGAGGGGAGATCCATCTTTATGAGAGATGTAATCATTGCTGTCTTCATTCAGTTGAGGCATCATCCTGTTTCGTTACATGTCCAAGTAAATCATGCCAGTTGACGGTGGACTCTACAAAAAAAAATGGCCCATGCATCTTCTCTTTCGAAATCATACAGAAGACATTCACCTGAGGTGAGTCTCGCAGATGCTCAATGACTGCGCGGGAAATTGTGCCGATTCACTTTTCCGCAGAGATGAAAAGTTGCTTTGTCGCGATGAGTAAGTCAGAGAAACCTCTACTTCAAATCTTTGACGAGGTCCTTGCATGTTCCAACTTACAAAACGATTGCTCACGTTTAGTAAACGTCAGTTTGCCATTATTGATTACCGGTACTGCCACCTAGCGATAAATCATGGCAACTAAGAGCGAACTTTTCTTATTAATAAACTTGGAGAGTTTCTCTATCAGCATGTCAATTACCATGATATGTTGCGTATTTCATTTGTTATTAAACTTTAAAACGTTTCATGGACTTACGAATAACCCCGTATTTTGAGTTCAGTAAAAACAGCTACTATGGCATAATAAGACGACTTTTATCAAAATGAGTAGATTGTATGCTTTCACATAGGAAAGTTATTAAATTTTTCAACAAGTTATCTTCACAAGCATTTTCATATGTCTGGTAACAAAACCATACGTATTTTAACTTTTCACGCTTATCAAGAGCAAAAGTTTATTAAAATATCATAATGAAACTTTTCATTAACGTTTACTGTACAGTGTGAGCATAAATGATTGCCCTAGTTGCGAAATTATTTGTAGACTAACGATTTAACATAGAAAATATTTAGATATATAAGTAGATAGAGAAACTCTCCAAGTTTTTTTAACATAACTTGTAGGTGCTCGATGTGTGTCCCCTTGTGACCCTGCAGACATCAAGCCGGTAGTCCAATTCGTCCCATACACGATGAAGTGTATCCATGTCGATTGCAGCGATGGCGTTGATGATGCGGTCGCGTAACTCTGGCAGATTTGCCGGTAATGGAGGTACAAAAACAGAGTCTTTAACATATCCCCACAGGAAAAAATCACAGGGTGTTATGTCAGGGGAACGTGGAGGCCAGGACAATAGCTGCATATCGTCTCTGCTTGCACGAACAATCCATCTGTTTGGCAATCTGTTGTTCAGGAATTGCCGGACTTCGTTGTGGAAGTGAGGCGGAGCGCCGTCTTGTTGTTGTTGTTGTTGTTGTGGGACGCGTGGCCGACCAGGAGATTTTCCTTTACACAGACATCCTGTGGTCACTAATTGATTGTACCATTGGTCTTGGGGTTTGGTGGATCTTTATGGAATCTTGTTCGAAAATTTCGCTGCACTGTTATGACTGATCTTGTGGAATGAAATCCCAACGCTACAAATGCACGCTCAACACCAGTCGCCATTTCTGTAAACTCTGTAAACTCAGGTCCTCTACCGGTAAGAAGTGGAATTACGCCGCGCGGATAATTTCAAATAAAACTTTGAGAGATACCTTATTTGGTAATATTAGTACAATTGTTGTATCATTCACGGTTTGTCTATAAAAAAATCCCCAAACTAGGGCAATCATTTATGCTCACCGTGTATTTATGAACTTTTCCATCTGCACATGTGAGGCAACAAACAATGAAAATTAGCGAATATTGCTTGTTGTTATCGATTGTCTTCTAGTGCAGTCAGGCGCAACTATGGGACTTCAGCTGTTGTGGACAGTGTACGTAGTTTATAGTTTTTAGTCAAATAGTTTATCTTAAGTAATTAAAAACAAATGTTGCAATATATAATACTTTGTTTTTAATATTATTTTCCTTGCAAACGTTTTCGCCTTATAGGAATCATGAGGCAATGTAATACAGTGTCTAAAATCATCTGTGCATGTCAATTAGAATTCTTACAGTGTATATGTGATAGAGAATGGGATGAAACATGTTAATTATTAACAATAGATATTAATGTAATATGCATGTAATTTTGTTATTTGATTAAATTATGTATCCCTTATAGTTTCATAAGATTATGTCTCGTGACGGGAATATTGTACGAAATGGAAATATAAAAATTGGAAATGTATCCTTTGAAGAGGTGGAAAAATTCAAATACCTGGGAGCAACAGTAACAAATATAGATGATACTCGGGAGGAAATTAAACACAGAATAAATATGGGAAATGCCTGTTATTATTCGGTTGAGAAGCTTTTATCATCCAGTCTGCTGTCAAAATATCATAAAGTTAGAATTTATAAAACAGTTATATTACCGGTTGTTCTTTATGGTTCTGAAACTTGGACTCTCACTTTGAGAGAGGAACATAGGTTAAGGGTGTTTGAGAATAAGTGCTTAGGAAAATATTTGGGCTAAGAGGGATGAAGTTACAGGAGAATGGAGAAAGTTACACAACACAGAACTGGACGCATTGTATTCCTCACCTGACATAATTAGGAACATTAAATCAAGACGTTTGAGATGGGCAGGGCATGTAGCACGTATGGGCGAATCCAGAAATGCATATAGAGTGTTAGTTGGGAGGCCGGAGGGGAAAAGGCCTAATCAAGTTCAAATGCATGATGACCTTGAAATATCAACTATACCTTAATATATGAAAATAATTTCAAAAAAAATTTTATCACACTGCTAAGAAAAATGAAAACAAATACATTTCAAATCTTGGAAATTATAATCCAGCTCGCGAGAAGCGAAGCGAGCATCAAGTCGGCCGTGAATAAACAATATTACACGAAGGCTACGATCTGCAGGATTGCTGACATACAGAGTTCAGATGGCTCAGATTCTGTGACATCATAATACCAATTTGTCGATTTTCATTTCTGTAATAGTAGTTATTAAAAACTTCAAGACTTACTAAACAGAATTTACAAGTCAGATTCTCTGGTGTGTAATTTTCTGGGTACAGCTGTCTGTTCATTGGATATTGAAAAATACAACATTTAAGAATATTTGACGACATTATTACCATTAAAATGAAATATTGTTATTGTGAATGCCGTGATGTATTTGTCACTAATTACACAGATTAATGCTTTACTGATAATATGAAATTGAAACATTTTGGGGCTATATAAGTAGGCGTAGAGAATATCTGAAGTTAGATCTTCATTTCTATAACATTTACTGATCGACGGCTATGTAGTATCTATACAAAAGTTATGTAAGATAACAATGTTGTTATGAAAATTAAATATTTGTATAGTTATTAATCAAGTGGTATGGGTATTTTCAATATATTTAATGGCGGTGTGGTGTAGATATTTAAAGCTGAAAGTTATAATTTATAAAACAGTTATGCTACCGGTTGTTCTTTATGGTTGTGAAACTTTGACTCTAACTTTGAGAGAGGAAGAGAGATTAAGGGTGTTTGAAAATAAGATGAATAGCAAAATATTTGTGGTTAAGAGGGGTGAAGTTACAGGAGAATGGAGAAAGTTACAAAACGCAGAACTCCACGCATTTTATTTTTCACCTAATATAATTAGGAACAATAAATACAGATGTTTGAGATGGCAGCGCTTGTAGCACGTATCGGTTAATAATCTAGAAATGTACATATATATAGAGTGTTCGTTCGAAGACCTGAAGGGAAAAGACTTTGAGAAAGACAGACATAGATGGAAGGATAATATTAAAATGGATTTGAGAGAGGTGAGATATGATGGTAGAGACTGGATTAATCTTACTCAGGATAGGGACCGATAGTAGGCTTATGTAAGGGCGGCAATGAACCTCTGGGTTCCTTAAAAGCCATTTATAAGTAAGTGATACAGATATCTATATGTGTGATTCTCTTCAGTATTGTCTGGAGGAAGCTCAAAAATTATAATGCCTAAGGAAGGACCAAAACGTATTATTTACTGATAAAATAACAGGCTTACAAAATGTTGTAGTGTCCCGATCACTTAAGCAAGATCTCTTAGCAGGATAAATGATTCTACCCTCAACATTTGAAGGTAGTTCACGAAACATGCAATAGTTATACCAAGACGCTATGTATATTGTTGGAAAGCATGGCAAACCTGATATTTTCTTAACTCTCACCTACAATCCACAATAACCTGAAATAACTACTGCTTCACTCCCACATGAAAAACCCACTGATCGTCCTGATATTGTTACTTGCGTTTTCGCATTGAAACTCAAGAAGCGAAGATGTATAGGTTCAATAAAAAGTATTTAGCATAAAGAAAACCATTCAGAGGGATATGTTTCATTATTATGGAAACAAATAACTTCCAAAATGTTTGGTATTCTTCATTGGAAATAAATTTGAAAATTTTAAATTTGAACTTCTAAAGAACTTAGTTTGCAGCATTTGCTGCACAAGCCACTAGTTTATATATAATTCTGAGTTTTGAGTAACTTAAATCATTCCAATTCAGTTACGTACAACCCTGGTTTTACTGTATTATTAATATTGCTTAGTACCTTACAAAATAATAATAATAATAATAATAATAATAATAATAATAATAATAATAATAATAATAATAATAATAATACGTTTTAAGTAAGAGGACTGTAGCCACAGCGCCGGGCATGAGAGCGGCTCTTTTTTAGCTGAAGGCTGGTTCACAATAAACCGGGAACAGAAACGACAAAGAGAACGAGAACGGAAATAATGTTAAAATAAATGTATTTAAATATGAGCATTCTCAATAGTTAATTGTGAATGTTCACATTTAAATACATTTTTTGTAACAATATTTCCGTTCTCGTTCTCGTTGTCGTTTCCGTTCCCCGTTTATTGTGAACCAGCCTTGATCAGAGCGGCTCTCTCTCGCAAGACACTCGAATTCCAAGCCGGAGGAGAACGCTCACGCAGTGGCGGACATACGTCAGAACATCGGTCATCAGCACAGTGCACCCTCAGGCTAGCGTCACTTACCCGCGGATAAGAGACTGCACGGTGGTGCATCCGTGACTGCTGGCGGGTGTGCTCTCTCCCATTTCCTGCTGCACGACGGGGGCACATTACGAAGCACTGCTTACCCGTTACCCATTTCAGCGAGTGCTGACGACCGCTGCATTAGATCTACTTTCCCTGCGTTAATATAACAAGAGCCAGGGTTCTAGTCATTCAGTCTGTCAGTACATAATAGTTTATAAGGATATTACATCTATCCATTGTACAGTACAGACTTTATAACACTCTTACTACTTTAATGAAATAAACTTCGCTGTATACACACACACACACACACACACACACAAATCATTAGGCTTATGTACACAAACTATATACACAGTTCTTTATCAATTATATAATGATATTACTGTAATAATATAAACATATGTAATAAAGGATTACAATCAGAAACTCAAGAACGAAATTAATAATAAAAACTCTCTTACACTTTTCTTTTGCATGAAACAATTATTGTAACAAAATCGTACTTCTGTCAAATGAAATCAATAAATATTTTCTATTGAAAACTATTTGAAGCTCAATAACCAAAATAACTATGTGGTTGTTTTCCGAGACTTATGAGTCTTTTTATTTGCAGAAGTCGTTCAATGTTTGTAATAAATGAATTAGCCATGTTCAATATCAAAATATAATAATAATTTATGTGAGTGACGTACAGTATGCATGCGTCACAGCGCTTGGGAGTATTGCTTTTTGAAGTAAAAAGCGCTCATTTCTCAGAATCACGTAACGTGCTTAGCTATGTTCTAGCCTCTACATTCGCCCAAAAATTAAAAGTCTATCTGTTCCATAATGAACATTTTTATAGGTTTGTTATTTTATTACTTGTTGTGTAAATGTAGGTTTTCATGAAATAAATTTTGCAACGAAGGTACTGAAATAGAAAAACATATTCTACATATTATATCCTATCATTAATTTCATCTTCACTGTTTGGCCTCTGAAAATACAGTCCATTACTTCTTTCAGAGTACATGTGCAGCTTTCTATAGTTGTTCTTCAGACAGAACTACGATTAATTATCATATCACTATCATACAGTAAATAATATAGCTACATACAGCAATAACACAGTAATTTATATATATACATATATATACATATATATGGAACAACATGTAGTCTAGATTGAATAACGAAAATGAGTGTGAATAAAATTTCATTTCGATTTCCTCGATTCCAGCACTCCATTACTATAAGCTCACCAAAGCTTTACATAATTAGAAATTTGTAATTGCTGTTAAAAGTACTCTAGAAGGCAACAGTCTTTTATCTTTATGTTTAAAAGTAGAATTTTTACTTGTTCAGTACACAGGATATTTAAATGTTGTAGTTATGCTAAAAAATTAGATGAATGATTAATATTTGTCCATTGAAACAGGGAAATTACTATCGGATATGGATGCATTTACTCAGGATATGATTTTAATCTCCTTGTGGCATGTAAACATAGGACACTGTAGTAACATTCAGCGATATTAATTTCGTTTCCCGTGTTTGTTTATCAAATAATGTCATTTCTGTTTCAGGTAAGTCTGTCACTTTCCTGGGAATTGTGATGTTTCTGACATGAAAGCATATTGATTCAAGAGCTGGTATGTAAACACCACCAATATTTTCTCACTTCAGCATCATGAAGTAAAGGTTTCAACTTTTTTGCATGATATCTGTTCCGAACCTGTAGTATATTATAGTATTTGAATGTGAGTAAATGTAGCAATGATAAAAGTGTGGAAAAATGATTTTATAATGTCGATTTTTGTTCACAGGAACCTCTTTCAATTGTGAAATAAATTTATAACTAAAGCATGAATATTAAGGACGATTGTATTGCTAAAATTGGCAAACATATAAGTTAAATGAAATATCGATTATTAGGTTATATTTTATTAAAAAATCGAACATGTTTTTTTTTTCTCGACGAAATAACAATTAATGGGGGGAAAGCGACGAACAAAATAATTATTGTTGTACATTTCAATTATTATAATGCAGTTTAATTATTTAATCAGTAACAATTCAAAATACATTAAAAGTTATTTTACACCTACATTTATTAACGATTTCCAAATGACCTAACCATTTAGATTGTTTTAATATTTTTAAAATAAACGAAATTCCTCACTACTATGTTCTACATTCTACATCCAATACCAGGGGGTAGCATTAAGCTAATGTGGTGAAAATAGCGATCTTCATTCAAAAGGCTGAAAAACACTTGAGAAGAATAGATGACAGAGTAATATGAAATTCTGTTTAAATTTAAAGAAAAAGTTAAATTATAGCTTTATTTAATGTGACTTAGACGTATGTTAAATTTTTATAGGACAGCTTTTAATAATAATAATATTATTATTATTATTATTATTATTATTATTATTATTATTAATTTGCTTGCGGTCCCACATTAAGAGCTCTGCGGATCCACATGAGACCCCTGTACCCCAGTTGATAATCACTAGTGTACACAAACATTTTAATGTGGCCTCAAATATAGAAATGTAATTAAATGAAGCCAGATTATTTTTTCGGCCAAAGTGTGGATTTTAGTTGATTTATCGTACGTAGAATAGTTACCTTCTCTATTTTCTCTGCTGTAGCACTCCCAACTTTTCCAGGTGCATCTTTCAGATACTGCTGTATCTTTAAAACATAGTTCATAGAATCCTTAAGAGGCTGGTCCCGCTTTTGAAGGGACTGTTCGAAATTAGATTGGATATAGGTGAGGCCAGGTTTACAGTGGCAAACGTCCTCCTCGTGAAATCCTAGAACTACCTGAAACACGTGAAACTAAATCACTAGTCCTGTAATAAGTTAATCTATGCAGTTACATACTTAAAAAGTAGTGAAACATAGAGGCAAAGATTTGAAAACTATTTTATATAAAAATTCTCTTTTAAAAGTGTATGATACAAAGGAAAATCATAATTACATCACTTTTAGTTATAAATAATTCGACGGGCAAGTTCAGAAAGAAACAACTGATATTTTAAAACTGCATTTAAAGCTTCATGTTACTGTGAAAAATGCAATAAACATACTCCAATTTGAAACTTGTAGTATCTATACGGCATGTAAAACATCATAAACAGAATTTGAAGTAATTTCAAACTACTTCGGATTTTTCACAGCAACATGAATCTTTAAATGCAAATTTCTTAAAACTTTTTATATTGAGTTGTTTCCCTTTTGAACTAGCCCGTCGATATGTTTTTACTATTAACAAAAGCGCTCACAAAATATTATACATACCTTTTTTAAATCACTGACATATTCAACTTAATAATTATATGGCAGCTTGGAACTATGTACCCCAGCGAGTAAGAATTTGCTGGGGCGGTAATGGGGTGAAGAAGTGATTCCCTGAATGTTGCAATCCGTGAAAGTGATTTTAACAATACCTTCTTTATGGTAGAAACTACGGCATTGATATTTCAGAATTTTTTTTCGAATTTCTTCCATTACTCTGTGAATACCATATGCTAGCCGTACGATGTGAATTAATTCGTGATAAAACACCAACATTATTTCTGCCGCCTTGTGCATGTAGGCTGCAGAATCGGTGATTAAAACCATGGTTTTATCCTTAAAGAGAAGCATGAAAATTAAAAATTCATAACTGGATTAATGAAGGGTTCACAACCAGAGTAGACCAAGTCCTTCTGGAATAATTTTGAGAAATTGAGTTCCTGACTCATTCTTAGCAACCTTCACCTTCCATAGGAAATGCCGCCCTCAGTGGAGTAACAAATTAGTTATGGTTTATTATGGCAATGAATAAATCTAAGTTTTCTTCATCCGAGATTGTATTAATCCACAAACTGACCACTGTGGACTTGGTCCACTCTGGTTGTGAACCCCTCATATTTTGATACTAGAATATTTAAAATTAACGTTTCAGTTGTATGTTTTTAGACTTACACATTTATTCTAAGTTCCCCTTATTGCACGATCCACTTTTCCAGGATTTTTAAATTCAAGCGGTTTCGAAAAAAACCACGTGAAGTCTTCAGGATGTGCCTACTATAAATGCCCAGCGTTTCACCTAAAGACAGACAGAAATGTGCAACCCCTAAATCTTTTCTTATAAATCCTTCAGAACCTACAGACATTAATATAAATAGGGATAAAAGTATTCCACGTTACAAATAATACTAATACCCTTGCCATGCTTGAAAGTTCAGATTTGTTCAAAACATTGTGAAAAAAAATGTATCTGTTGATAACTGAGGTTCAAGATATCTTCTCTTTAACATACATTAATTAGTGATGCTTTTGTTTGTATATTACTGCGAAGAGTCTCGAAAAGTAGCATTTCCGAGCTTATTAGAAAGGATATTTGCTGCTACCAGTACCATAAACAAATTCTCGCAAAATGTTTTGTTAGTGTCGTCCATATGAATGAATGGCTGATTGCTACCGGTATTATATATATATATATATCACGTTTTTTACAATTTTCTATGTGTATCGATGTCTTCCAATGCTGATCCAAATTATATTTATCTTAAATACAATTCTGATTTAATATTGAATTTTAATAATTTTACTACTGTATTTAACCTTTAGGGAGGCCGAGACGTAGATTGGAAGATAATATTAAAATGGATTTGAGGGAGGTGGGATATGATGATAGAGAATGGATTAATCTTGCTCAGGTAAGGACCAATGGCGGGCTTATGTGAGGCGGCAATGAATCTCCAGGTTCCTTAAAAGCGAATAAGTACTTCTATATTTATTCATTAAAATGTCCTACCAACGTGGCCGTCAGAAAAGACAAAGTATAATTTACAAACTGAAGTGTTACGTTCCATCCTCCTAGTAAAACGTTAAAATAATTTGTTACAAATAAAATAGTTGTAACTTACCTGTTTACAACAGTATTGACATAGAATTATTTCGCAATCAGTTGTGAACATTTTGTAGAGTGAACTCAATGAAGATGGTGATTTGGGTATGAAAGATTTTTATACTTGATATGTATTCCAGTATAGCAAGAAGGTAACTGAACTAACCAATAATTAAAAAGTGATCTTACAAAATTAAATCATCTGCTTTGTGTTCCATTGTTAGAAATTAATACCGGTATTATGAACCTCCTCAGATGAGTCATTCCATGTCAAATCGAACACCTACGAAATATGACAACTTAGTATTTGCTCCAATTTCTTTATATATATTCTATTGAGTAAATTGAATAACTCATGTGTAATTTTTTCGGGCTGACACACTTATTTAGTCATTTATTAAACGTTACTTTTTTCGTAAATTAGGGTGTAACGTATTATAAAAAAATTATTATACTGAAGATTCTATAAATAGTAGTAATTCTGTATTTATATCACTTTAATGTGCAATAATTACAGTATTTGATACTAATTTTTAGTGTTCAATCAAAACGTAAAATGGGCCCCTTTTAGGGGGTTATATTTTTAAAATGCGGTTTTATATATCAGGAACCCACTCTTAAAAAGGGGAAAAAATATCATTATATGGTTTGAAATGTTTTACTGCAGCGATATTTTACTACTTAATTAATTTATTACGCCCAGAACATGAATTCCACCAGCAATCGAAAAGTATTGGAAATAAATTTGAATAAGGAACAAAGGAAAGTTTCCTTCCCAGGCAGGATTCGAACCACGAAAGTCTTAGTTACCAGTCTATCGTGCTCTGGAGTGAACAAGGCTCTGAAATCAGCTACAAGGGTCGGTCCGGTTTTTTTTTTGCCACTACTGTACTTAAAAGAGTGATTATACATTCAATAGCGAAACACACACTTCTGGACAATAGAACACGTAGATATTTCACATCGATATAGATTAATATCGTTAGAAGACAAGCTGCTATAAATGTAAATACGTAGTACCAACATGTCAGTAGAATGCTAGACATTAAGAGCTCAAAACTAAAAATCGAATGTCGATCAGATAGAAAAATACGGCGTGAAAGACCTAAAGAAGTTCGTCTGGCGACATTATTACCAATTATATTAGACCATCTATTCGATTAGGCAACTTACAGTGAACGCCTGGTCTATATAAAACACAGAAGTAACTGCTGGTCTATAAAACGATTTCGTCTGACATAATTCCTCAGCAGAGTCATGTTAGGAACGAGTTCTTCATTGTATAATTACCTCTTTTTACTCACCAACCACACACTAAACCCGAAAAAACTGTCCTCCTGAAGCCTCAATACTTCCATAATTTGGAAATATCTCTTTATTATTCAGGTATAGCAGGACGCCTGATTGAAATATTTGCGGGCTTGATAAAATTTATGTTCAAATTTGATATTTTGGAGAAGCAGCAAGAAGTAACGCTCTGTGATCACATAGTAACCACTCAACAACGTTGACGTCTTGTGTATTGTAGGTGCTACCAGACACCAAGCGAAGGAAGTAATTTACTAATGTACTGAACCTACTCCGAAAGAGTAAATATATTTAGGTTAAATTGTAAAAGATGAGTTTGAACAGTCATCCTCTCTATGAAAGTGGTCTAGTGTCTTTCATTACTTACTTTAGGAATAAATATACGACATTTGGGAATGTAAGGCATAGAATTCGAACTCGTCTGAGTTTTTTTAAATCACTGACGTCTGTGTTTTCTCGTCGGTCTGCGCAAAAGTTTTAAATAATCTGATTTCGTATACTGCTCTGACTCATAACAATAGTAATATCAAATCAGCCGTCAAGGGAAGAATTTTGATACCGGCAAAATACGTTAAATTGCACGTGAGCTCGAGAAACAACTACGGAGCATGAACTACGCTGCGAACATTTAAAATGTCGCGTATATCAAGATTGAAAGATAGGCGCACAGCAAGGAGAAGCTTGTTCAAATCTCGGTTATGGAGAATTAAACTCTCTGTGAAGCGACGACGGCTGGTTTCCGGGAATGGTGGTGACTTAAAATGCATCGCAGGATCCTCCCAGCCACAAGGCCCGCAAATGCTGGCACCGTCAACGGCTGGTCTCCGACAAGGATGGTGTCCAACATTCGTCGTAGGATCCTCCCAGCCAGAAGGCCCGCAATTGCTGGCATCGTCAACGGCTGGTCTCCGACAAGAGTGGTCTCCAACATTAGTCACAGAATTCTCCCAGGAGTGTCCCAGGAATCTCGCAGTCAGAACAGCATTCGCCTTCGGATTCTCCCAGCAGACACTCAGGAGTCTCCTATTCAGAACAGCATGCGCCTTTGGATTCTCCCAGCAGTCACACAGGAGTCTCCTATTCAGAACAGCATGCGCCTTTGGATTCTCCCAGCAGTCACACAGGAGTCTCCCAGTCAGAACAGCATTCACTGCAGGATTCTCCCAGGAATAACCCAGGAGTCTCCCAGTCAGAACAGCATTCACCACAGGATTATCCCAGGAGTCTCCCAGTCGCCTTCGGATTATCCCAGAAGTCACTCAGGAGTCTCCCAGCCAGAACAACAATCGTCGCAGGATTCTCCCAGGAGTCACCCAGGAGTCTCTCAGCCAGAGCAACTTTCGTCGCAGGATTCTCCCAGGAGTCTCAGGAGTCTCCCAGCCAGAACAACATTCGTCGCAGGATTCTCCCAGGAGTCTCTCAGCCAGAGCAACTTTCGTCACAGGATTCTCCCAGGAGTCTCCCAGCCAGAACAACATTCGGCGCAGGATTCTCCCAGTCAGAAATTTGAAAAGTGACTAATGAATATGTAATTGTATATTAGGTCTCTAACTACGAGTTGTTTTTCGAATAAACACAATCATCTTATAAACTCATTTTATTTATGTCCTAATTTATGTGCAACGGTGAAGTATCTTAGAAGAAATTAATTAGGCTTGTTACCAGAGACACATAAAACCTCATTCATGCCTGCCAATAACTGTTTACCTTAGTGAGTGGACTTAAGCACGGTATCGTTCGTCAGCCCTGAACCTTCCCTCACAAGCAGACAGGTAGCGTGGTTGCACGTGACTCCAAACACTCTTAATAGTGACCCGAGAGGACTGTTGTGGATCAACCGTCTCATCCAAACTTCATAGGGAGCTTACAGACATAGACAAACTACTGAAAAATTAATTTATCATCGTCTTCTGAAACGTAATAAATACAAAGAAATCTATTTATCGTCAGTATAATATTCATTAAATGTCAACAGTTATTATAACTTCATCATAGTAATAATATAAATGCAATGCAAACCCTTCAAACTTTGAGTTTCATAAATGGTATAGTAATAGCAGCAGAAGCAGTAGCAGCAGTACTAGCGGCAGTGATAGAGGCAGCGGCAGTGGCAGTGGCAGTAGCAGTAGAAGAAAGATATTCATATTTAAGTAAATAAAATACTGTTTTAAAGTTACTGAAAAATTAACCAAAACTTAATGGAAGTATATACAAGATTTTAAATCTCTGGAAAGAGGAAAAGAACTAAGGAAGAGAGAGAAATGAAGTTCTTTGTATGGAGTATTATGGCATTGTATGGGGCATAAACATGGTCATTACATCGAAGTGAAGAGAAGCGAATAGAAGCATTTGAAATGTGGATATGGAGAAGAATGGAACGTATGAAGTGGACAGAGAGAATAAGAAATGAAACTATGTTGAAAAGAGTGGGAGAAGAAAGAAAGATGCTGGAACTAATCAGGAAGAGAGAAAGGAATTGGTTAGGTCACCGTCTACTGAAGGATGCACTGAAAGGAATAGTGAACGGGAGAAGAGTTCGGGGCAGAAAAAGATATCAGATGATAGACGACATTAAGATATATGAATCATATGAGGAGACAAAGAGGGAGGCAGAAAATAGGAAACGTTGGAGAAAGCTGGGTTTGCAGTGAAATACCTACCCTTGGGCAGAACACTAAAGATGATGATGATGACGATGATGATTCTATTCGCCTTGTCAGTGTGATGATGATTACAAAGGCAGCTATAATAAATTAATAATCTCGATGGCAGTCAGCATAAATTAAAAATAAACAGTATTGTGTCTAAAGTTTTGCAATGCAGAAGAGAGCAACGAAAACTGTATAGTGCATAATAAATAAAATTAAATTTAGCTCTAGCAGATTGCAGAATGGGAGATGTTTAAATTAGAAAAGTTAATTTATTTTACTGATTTTTTTCTCGCGAGCTATTTTAAGAAAGGGCTCAGAAAAAATATAAATATTAAACAAAGGGTTCTCGAGCCCCATACAGCACATCCCTGGTAACAAACAACGCAGTATCAGTATGGTAAGTTGCAGTTTAAACAAGCTGCTCGAAATGCCCTCCTTCAGCTGTTGTGCTGCAGCACGTCAAATATAATACAAGGAATCGAAAGAAGTTTAATTATTTCTTTCGTCAATTTCTCCCAAAATTTTAGATTACAGCTTTAAATCAATGTAGTATTTTACATTTATTCTGGGACACTCTGTAAATGGTAGGCCGCATCAGCAAGTTAATTTTTTTTGTGTTATATTGAAGTTGGAGGCACTCTTTAATATTATTGCGTTGAAGATCCCTGAAATAGAGGACAGAGCAAGAAGAAATGTCCAACAATGAAATTTGTGACATTTGACAAATAAATGATGAAATTACATAATGCGATCGTGCATTACTCAATAAATTTGCAATGATATAACGTTTGCGTTAATTTCAGCGTAACACATGCATGTATTGAAACAATGCAATATTTTGAGAGAGAGAGACAGAGAGAGAGAGGGACACCCCTTTTGCCCATAGCTACCGTTAATATAAATTAATACTATTGTTTTCACACTGTAGAAAATAATTTCTGAAAACTGGAAAAAATACCCTGATACATTTAAAATACTCTATGTTAACAAACTCATAAACAACACGGAAATGACTAATCATGAATTTCTTGTGTCAGCTCATTGTTATCTACCCAACGATTCTGATTTCGGCTTCTTTGAGAAGACAAATTTACAACGCCAAGGGAGCGCCAGAGTACACAGCTAATACACTCGTCCTAGGAAGCGTATATTGTATTGAATATAGGCCTATAGTTTAGAAAGTAAATTTTTTTTAATGATTGAAACATACGGGTACATAAATTTCAACTTAGAATTAGATTCAAATTTTACAAGTGTGATGAGGAACATAGCTAACTTCAGTAGTTCTGTTACAGTGAATGGTTAGGAGCTTTGAGACTTCGGACTCCGTCGCTACGTAAATTTGTGAAACATTGATTACATTATTATATATACTTTCTTGTCATTTTACCCGTTTTATCTTTAATGTGGTGCGTATTTAAATACTATGAGGGTGTATGGGAAGGAGGACATTGTTTTTAAACCCACACTAGGCATACACAAATTGTGACTCTCTCTGGATGAGGAATTGGCACAACATAGGGCCTCTACTACTGTAGACGGAAGATAAATTTCTTGCATTGCCTACACCGGAAATCGAACCACGTACCGCATACGCTACTTCAGAGCCATCGCAGCGTACCATATACAGGGTGAACAATAAGTAATGCCATTAATTTCAAGGGGGTAATTCCTCAAGATATTTCAAACAAAAAAGTTTGGTATAAATTTGCTCGTTTTTGCTTCCTTTCTGAAATAAAAATTGTTTTATATGAAACATTTCGTAGCGTGTTTTGAGAAAGCTATTGATTTAATTCTCAATATGCTAAGTCAATATTAAAAGAGTAGTATATTATGAAAGTAAATGGTTGAAAGAATTTCAGTTTTTTCCTTCAAATGTGCAGAAATTTGATTCGAACAAATGTAACTTTTCGTTATGAAATGAATTTTAAAATGTTAAAAATTATTCGGATAGAAATTCTGAACATTTAAAGGACAAAACTGGATTTCTTTCAGTCATTTATTATTATAATACACTGCTCTCCTAAGTTGACTAAGAATATTGGGAATTAAATCAATGGCTTTCCCAAAACAAGCTGTGAAATATTTCATATAAACAGTTTTTATCTGGTAAATGAAGGAAAAACGAGCAAAATTATATTAAAATATTTGTTTGAAATATCTCAAAGAATAACCCCCTGAAATTAATGACATTACTTCTGGTTCACTCCGTATATTCTTAAATCGTACATTTTATGAATGAAGTCAAATATCTTTATTTTGGAATTACAGAGAATGTCTTTTATGTGTAGTTTAACAACTGAAAGATCGTCTTCTCATACCAATGCTTATTAAATTATTTCAGCGATGTCAAGGTCAAGAGCACGTAGACGGTTCTGCGTGCGCTCAAGTGCTCACTGCTTGCAATGAATATATTCTGCAGGCGGCAGCAGCAGAGAATACGAAGAGGCGAGCAAAGTGAACTCTATTGGCCTGTCACTGGAAGATGAATTAAACTGTTTTTAAATAATAGATAGCGTGTTGCATTCATACAAGACAACAAGAAATCCGAACATGTTTTGTAGAGTTTACCTCTCTAATAAATGCCATGAATGATAAAATAGTAGGCTGCAATAAATAATAGCTTCTTCTTAACTTAAATAGTTTGAGATAATAGCTAGAATATAATTAATTTTTATATAAGTATCTAATAATCCAACTAGTATAAGAAAATTGTGTTCCTGTTTTGAACTTACCGATACAAAAGTGAAAGAAATTACAGGACATTGTGCATAAGGAAAAATGAAATAATAGTATTGTAACAAATAATAAACATAGTATATTTTTTATCTTAGAGGTTTTAGATAATGAGGCCTATCTAATTAATTGCTATGTAACTGTTACACACTGAATAATATACTTGTTATATGAACAGCACATTTCTAGAAACAAATTAAATTCCTGACTTCTCATCTAATACAGAAGTGTTTTTTCTTGTTTTTGCCGACACCAACCTTCTTATGTCCGGCGAAATTATATTTCCTGCAGCATGACGTTGCATAGCACGCTTATTATCTTCTGATAATCTTGGTATTAGTTTTGGTTTTATGAGGTTCGTAAGTGAGGAAAATTGCTCACATACGTGCTTACTGCCAAATATAAAAATAATATGCGCCGTAAATATTCGTATCCTGGATATATTAACAGGCAAAGCGAGCTTCCAACTTGATTCTGTTCACGCAATTCAAAGAACCTGGAAAGATCTTTTCCTCGGCTTAACCAAAGGACTTCACAATGGTAGAACCATTGTCAAACTGAAAATCTATGGAAGACATATCTTCACAATTTTTTGACAGAATTTCTAATGAGTCTATGCTATTAGCATCCGTACTTTTTGTATTTTATTCTGTAAACTTAAATGCAATATAGCGAAGAAGAAACTGTATAGTACCGTAATTTCCCATAATTATGGTCCAGGCACCCAACTATGGTCCAAAACGCATTATGTTCTACTTAGTCCCCCAAGAGTTCGGTGTTTGCCATTTAAGGCGCCACTGTGATGGAATTATGTTCCCCATAGATGCTTCCATCTACCATTACACGTGGCAATGATATATATGCTTACCAAGGTCAGTGTGCATCGTTCTATTGAAAGTGTGAAGACACGAAATCATTCAGTTTGTATTTGTCTGTTTTAATAAGCTCTCCTCTGTAGAAATGGTACGTTATAGATATATGATTGTTTGTGCAATTAAACCTGGCTATATAGTGTTTACTTTCACGTAATAATTAGACTGGCAGAGGTTAAGGACTCTGCGTGAAAAATGTTTAACCTCAAGTCTAGAAGTCAGTCCTCAACTATGTACCACAATTTTTCGTGGACCATAGTTGTATTTCATTTTGAAATATTTGTTTTAATAAAATGTGATCAATGTGATTATTTACTTCTGCAAATACGGTAACTCAGTATATTCTAAAACACCATTTAACATTATAGTCAAGTAAACAAAGAAACGAGCTGTTCAGCATCAATGGTACTAGCACGAATAATACTTACTTACAAATGGCTTTTAAGGAACCCGAAGGTTCATTGCCGCCCTCACATAAGCCCGCCATCGGTCCCTATCCTGTGCAAGATTAAGCCAGTCTCTATCATCATACCCCACCTCCCTCAAATCCATTTTAATATTATCCTCCCATCTACGTCTCGGCCTCCCTAAAGGTCTTTTCCCCTCCGGTCTCCCAACTAACACTCTATATGCATTTCTGGATTCGCCCATACGTGCTACATGCCCTGCCCATCTCAAACGTCTGGATTTCAAGTTCCTAATTATGTCAGGTGAAGAATACAATGCGTGCAGTTCTGTGTTGTGTAACTTTCTCCATTCTCCTGTAACTTCATCCCGCTTAGCCCCAAATATTTTCCTAAGCACCTTATTCTCAAACACCCTTAACCTATGTTCCTCTCTCAGAGTGAGAGTCCAAGTTTCACAGCCATATAGAAGAACCGGTAATATAACTGTTTTATAAATTCTAACTTTCAGATGTTTGGACAGCAGACTGGATGATAAGAGCTTCTCAACCGAATAATAACACGCATTTCCCATATTTATTCTGCGTTTAATTTCCTCCCGAGTGTCATTTACATTTGTTACTGTTGCTCCAAGATATTTGAATTTTTCCACCTCTTCGAAGGATAAATCTCCAATATTTATATTTCCATTTCGTACAATATTCCCGTCACGAGACATAATCATATACTTTGTCTTTTCGGGATTTACTTCCAAACCGATCGCTTTACTTGCTTCAAGTAAAATTTCCGTGTTTTCCCTAACCGTTTGTGTATTTTCTCCTAACATATTCACTTCATCTGCATAGACAAGAAGCTGATGTAGCCCGTTCAATTCCAAACCCTGCCTGTTATCCTGAACTTTCCTAATGGCATATTCTAAAGCGAAGTTAAAAAGTAAAGGTGATAGTGCATCTCCCTGCTTTAGCCCGCAGTGAATTGGAAAAGGATCAGATAGAAACTGACCTATACGGACTCTGCTGTATGTTTCACTGAGACACATTTTAATTAATCGAACTAGTTTCTTGGGAATACCAAATTCAATAAGAATATCATATAATACTTCCCTCTTAACCGAGTCATATGCCTTTTTGAAATCTATGAATAACTGATGTACTGTACCCTTATACTCCCATTTTTTCTCCATTATCTGCCGAATACAAAAAATCTGATCAATAGTCGATCTATTACGCCGAAAACCGCACTGATGATCCCCAATAATTTCATCTACGTACGGAGTTAATCTCCTCAAAAGAATATTGGACAAAATTTTGTACGACGTCAACAAAAGTGATATTCCTCGAAAGTTACCACAGTTGGTTTTGTCCCCCTTTTTAAAAATAGGTACAATTATGGACTCCTTCCATTGTTCTGGTACAATTTCCTTTTCCCAAATAGCAAGTACAAGTTTATAAATTTCGCTATATAATGCACTTCCACCCTCTTGTATTAATTCTGCTGGAATTTGATCGATACCTGGAGACTTGTACTTTTTCAGATTTTCTATCGCAATTTCGACTTCTGAAATCGTGGGTTCGGGTATAAATGGCTCAGCAGTTTGTATTTCAATATCGTCCCGATCATTTCTATTTGGCCTATGTACATTTAGTAGTTGCGCAAAATAGTTTTTCCATCTGTTTAGGATTGATGAAGAGTCTGCAAGCAAGTCACCATTCTCATCCTTGATCACGTTTACCCTTGACTGATATCCGTTCTTAAATTCCTTTATACCCTTATATAAATCTCGAATGTTTTTATTCTTACTATTTGTTTCTACCTCATTCAGTTTTTCCTTCAAGTAACCTCTCTTTTTATTCCTAAGTGTACGACTTGCTTCCCGTCTTTCATTGAAATAATTATCTCTATTCTCCTCACCTGGATCCTGTAAGAATTTCAATTTTGCCTGTTTCCTTCTTTCTACTACCATGCAACAATCTTCATCAAACCACAGTTTCTTTTTCTTAGTTTCATAATAACCTATGCTCTGCTCAGCTGCAATTTTGATACTATCTCTGATATTTTCCCACACGCTATTAACATCTAATTCTTTCTCAACTTCGTCGGAACTTTCTAAAGTGGCAAACCTATTCGAAATTTCGACCTGATAATTTTGCTTAGCTTCCTCGTCCTTTAATTTCAAAATATTGAATTTAGTAATATTAACTTGTTGCTCTACTCGCTTGGCTACTGATAATCTTTCTCTTAATTCTCCAATCACCAAATAATGGTCAGAATTACAGTCTGCACCTCTGAAAGTTCGAATATCTACTATACTAGTATGTCTCCGTTTATCTATCAAGATGTGATCTATTTGGTTGTGTGTCAATCCATCTGGAGAAGTCCAAGTATATTTATGTATATCCTTATGGGGGAATGTTGTACTTTTGACAATTAAATTTTTCGATGTGGCAAAGTTGACTAATCTAACTCCATTGTCACTACTAATTGCGTGTAGGCTCTCTTTTCCAATAGTTGGTCTAAAAATATCCTCCCGTCCTACTTTAGCGTTGAAATCCCCCAATAAAATTTTCATATGATATCTAGGGAACTGATCAAAAGTATGTTCCAATTCCTCATAGAAGCTATCCTTTATATAGTCGTCTTTCTCTTCTGTTGGGGCGTGAGCATTTATAACTATGATGTCGCACCATCTACCCTTAAGTACTAAATATGATAACCTGTCACTGATAAATTCGACCTTTTTTACTGCTGATTTTATTCTTTTATGTACAAAGAATCCTGTTCCTAATTGACTAGCACGAATAATGGTCCGGTAAAACGAAAACTTCAGGGTAGTAGGATCACAACCGTCCCTGTAAGTGACTATGAGAGCGATGAAATTGAATTGGATACAGATTATGATATTTTTGGTGTTCTCTCCATATTTGCAGACAGTGAGTCAGCTGTGGAAAAGAAGACGAAATCTGTTAAATTAATGCTAAAAGCACATAGTTATGTGATAATTACTTATGAGGACGAATTGTGGCCAGGGAATGCTTTGGAAGTGAAGAACAATGGAGCTGTTGTTTCATGTATAGTAAGAAGCGGCAATTACTGAGGTGGCGAGAAATGGAAGACATTTTGTTCTATAGAAAGGAAAACATAATAAAACAAATTGAAGACCCCAAATGCGTCTCGAAAAAGATCTATTTTCAATTCAGAATTAAAAGAGAAGTGGAGATTCAAAGGATCGAAATAAGCCTAGTGAATGTAGTTCTCAGTATGATTTCAAATTTCAAATATACAGAATAAAGAAATATAATTACAAAACATAAATAATAATAATAATAATAATAATAATAATAATAATAATAATAAATAAACATTATCAGTGAATTTATTTCTATAATATTTTGCTAAGAATGTGTTAGTTTATTTTGATACCGTACTTTTGTTCTTTAATATATACACTCACCGGCAAAAAAAACCGGGCCAACTACATTTTCTTTAAAATGTTTGAAAATTGTAGGATTTTTAAAAATAATTGTAGGTGTGCTGAGGTTCATTTAGTTATTAATTTATTTTTAGATACGTAACAACGTAATACTGAATGCGTAATAGCCAGAATGATCTGAAAAGAAGATTCGTTCTTCTTGTAATATTGTGTCTAAACTTCTCGGACTCATTTCAAGCTAAGCTGAAGAAATCTACAGACTGATAAGCTCTTTTGAGGCAGTATTGGAGTACTTCATTGTATACAAATGTCAAGTCCTACCGAATCAGTAAAAGTGGTTGCATTGATACAAGATGGGAATAGTCAGCGTTATGTGGCTGCAGTTCTTGGGATTCCTCGATCGACCGTACGATTGTACCATGGCTTTAGAGAGAAATGTTCTAAGTAAAGAATGGAATAGAATCGACCAGACTGACATCCAGAATCTGATTGAAGGGTTGAATCGGCGAATGGTAACAGTATACAGTCACGGGGAGACAGTACTCGCTATTACCAACATCTGGGTGGGCACAAAATCAGTTGAACATTTGGAAGAAAATTAATATAATTTGTAAGTTTTTACACCTTTTAATTATATCCATTGTTTGGCGTTGAAAATAATAGCGCAAATGATAATGAAAAAGTTTTCTTTCTGAGAAGCAATGTTTACTTAATTTCATAATGGGTTTTCTGATTCTCACCTCATAAAAAATTGAGAAAATTTAGGTGGCCCAGTTTTTTTTTTTTTTGCCGGTGAGTGTAGTTGTTCATTATTGCAGGAAAATGACTTTCAGATTTCCCTTGTTTAATGTGTGTTTATGTAATGTGTACTAATAAAAAGAATTCATGTACTTTTAATTTATTTTTAATATTACTGTACTAGATTGTGTTTCTACCCTTAAATTAGAAACTCAATGTATTGATTTACGAATAATTACAGCTCTTGCTATAGTCCATTCATGCTTTCAAGCATGAATATATCAGTGGACCATACTTGGGCAACTCAGAATACAACTATGCTTATTATTTTTAACACTTATAATTAAATAATTTCAAACACATATGTAAATATTTATTTAATATAAATTTACAAGAGTCCAAAGCCAAAATTTCACTTAATTTGGATGAATAGTACTTATTATACAAAGAAAAATGTGAAAAATGTGGACCATAGTCAGGGGAAACTACGGTACATCTAAACATATATATATATATGAATATTAAATGTCAAATATATATATATATGACTATTTAATGTCAATAAAACAACAATTCAATACATCATTATGTACATCAATTTATAATTTCAGGCGTTCGACATTGCTCCTCTTCGTAACTAAATGCTTTCCACATATCAGACAAAGAACATTTTTGCCTCTTTCACTTATAAGAAGTCAGGAGTCCAGTCAGCCTAAAACTTATTGAATGACTTCTCCCTCAATGTGTAATATACAATCCTAGAGTTCATCAGTGACTTGTACCTGCTTGCAATACATGCTCTGAACAGCGCTTACGAGCGATGAGGCACGCTTGCGCTCTCGTTGACATCATTGAATTATTTCATTTAGCTCTGTTTTCCGAATGATGATGTTTCAGTAAATAAAACTATAAATGTTGGTATCTTTAGAAACATAAGAAAGGAACTGGATTTCAATAAGAAACGTCAAATTTATAGGGAATTATATTTCATCTTACTTTTGTGTCAGCAACATGGTCCTCTTTATGAGAAGTCTAGGAGAGGAGCAGAAATGTAAGATATAATGAATGTTGCTTCTGAATCTTGTAGTGATACATAAATATATTATCGGCGTCATTGCCTTCTTCACTATGCGACAGAATGTAAGTGCGACGGTTCTGTAAAAGACGAGTCTGGCAGTGACAGGTATCTAATTCCAAATATACTTTTGTGCCATTTCAAGTACATCTATTTCTGAGAACCGCAATGAAAGTGGAAAGCGGTGCGTCTGTATAAATGTTCTGAAATTCTTTTTTAACAATAGAAACAGCGATAGAGTTAAAAACAATTTCATAAATACGTGACGTAATATAGGTAGGCGTATAAGAAGCTTTATTTTAGCTAATAAAATTGAAGTAAACTTACTACTAATAAGTAGAGACTGACTGAACGACAGATTGGCGGAAGGAATTAAGATACCAGTAAATTAAAGATGAAATGAGTGGTGTAGGTCTGTACTAAGCGAACAATAAAAACGCACAGCACATTAAGTAGGCTAAATAAATATTATTATGATGTACCGAAATACATAAGATATTTCCGTGCAGGAATTCTGCTGAATTATGGATAGAACAGAGAAAAATTCTCTCCGGCACCGGGACTCGAACCCCGAGTTTTCAGCTCTACGTGCTGACGCTTTATACACTAAGCCACCCCGGATTCCATTCCGATGTCGGATCGAATTCCCTCAGTTTAAGTTCTGTCTCTCAGTTTTCCCTTTGGTATCCATCCTTCATCATATGGTAACGCAGAATTCCTGCACGCAAATATCATATGTACTTCGGTACATCATAATAATAAGTATGATATGCGTAAGTAATCACTTAGTGATTCAAGACGGTGCTCCTCCCGTCGGATTCCAGCCATTTAATTATTCGTATTGAGTGCACCTCTGTACATAGTGCGTTGGACATTGTGCCACTGTCGTATATTATGACACAGTATATAACCGTAGGCCACCAAAGGGAAAACTGAGAGATAGAACTTAAACTGGGGGGATTCGATCCGGCATCGGAAATGGAATCCGGTGTGGCTTAGTCGATAAAGCGTCAGCACGTAAAGCTGAAAAGTCGGGTTCGAGCCCCGGTGCGGGAGAGAATTTTTCTCTCTTCTATCCAGCCTTCATTATAAATAAGCATTGTCTGACTTACCGTATTTACTTGCTTATTAGATCTCCTCACATACCTCTACTTTAAGGATAAAATATAAAAAATATACATCCGAATTTTAGACCCTTCCGGCATACATACAATACAGGGTCCTACTTTAGGTTCTGAATTACTGCCTAAAAGATTTTCGCACAGTGGTGTACATTATCAACTACAAATTCTTATGGAAAGATTGTAAACTTAAACCCGCTTCTGAAACCATCGTTTATTATTTATCCATGTCTCCGCGCTGACAAAGAAAAATATCTCTCTTTGCCTCTTTATCCTCACACTGGGTACCTACTGTACAGTCCCATTAGTTCTTCCATTCTTACAGCACAGACAGAGATAGACAATTCCCCTTTTCTCTTCTACTGATGATATCTGTTTTCGCATATTGTACATCTCAAGTCAGTCATTCAGAAAAATTTATTTATGTCAGGTGAGAAGGTAAAAATCAGCAACAAGCGAGCGAAATATTCTCTGTTGTTTAAATTGAATGTCATTATTTAAGGGGAGAGGATGGTATTTTTAAAACTTTTTTCCTATTTGGTGAAAATATTAATTTTTCGTATGTAGAGAGCTCATAGCTGTAGGAACTCAACCAAATATAAATATTTTGAAAAAAAAAATATTTGGGGGCCCAAATTTGAAAAAAATATACCCAATGCAGGATTGTACTAAAACCGACATATCTAAACCGCTTTTAAAGATAGATTGAAACTCGTTTCTGCAATGTATTTGCAAAAGCATTTTCTACAAACTGTGTGTAACAGAATTTTGATATTAGTCTCTATGTTTGTAAAATAAACAATTAAAATGTAATATTTTTCTGATTTCCTTTCTTGCAAAGAAACGGACGTATTTTAAAAATGAAATCAATTAACAAAATTCTGTTACAGAGAAACGTTTTCTAATGGTCTAAACAATGTGTGTTCTAAATTTCATGCACGTATTTTTAATAGTTCAGAAATTGAAAATTTAATTTACCGGAAACAAGAATAAAAGTGGCCGAGTGATTGAAAAATCCATAACGCAGGAAGTTTAAAAATGGCGACTCAACATCCGATAAGGGCACAAATACTAACAAAATGTTATGCTATGTATTCCACACATATCACAGAATATTTTAAAGAAAAAAATCTATATTTCTTTGAAAATTTCCTCTTTTTTCACAAAAAAATACCATCCTCTCCCTTTAAATTGAATATATGTACTGTTGTTGTTTAGTCAACTGTCCGAAGACAGGTCAGAACCTAACAAGTGATACCAACATGACACCACTTATCAGGCAACTATTCCAGGAGATAATAGGGTAGGGTGGCCAGTTTCTTCCCCCCTCCATTGCATACATCGCCGTTTAGCTACATATTTCACTAATCATACTTCAGATGTAATATATGTATAATAATTGTGGTCACTACGCTCAGCATCCACGGTTTTCATCACAAGATATACATCCTCAAGCTATTTCATAACCCAACCAGTGAATGTGTGTGTGAACTATGCGGTAGAGAGTGTGGGAAGTACAGTGGTGCAAAGAAAGGATCAAATCCATAATAGCCTACAGCAAGGAAACAACGTGTGCAGTGTGGGCGACATATGAGAGACATAAAGGTACTTAGTTTGTGTTGTGACAGTGTACACTTTAGGGAATCTCTCGTTCTGTATGTTTGCCTATTGGGCGCTTTACATATTAATTAATATGTGTAATGAAATATTTTATTAAGAAATAACAGACTAAATTTCTGAGAGCAGTATAATGTAACTGTATACACTTAAACCTCAAATTAACACAAAGGTAACATGTCGCAAGCTCTTTATCCAACATTTGACAATATGGAAATAGATTATGTTTCATTATATATGTTACTTTCCAACATAATCTCACCTTGTTGTATGATAATAATTCATAGCATTCCAGTCAAGGCGTATCGTATATAGGGAAATTAAAAGTAATGACGATACTACTCTTCTTCAAAATGACCTCAATAGAATAAACGATTGGACAACAGCCAACAAAATGAAAATAAATTCTCTAAAGAGCAAAGCCGTCAGTTTTACAAGAAAAAGAAATAAAATTATCGCATCGTATACGTTAGGGGGTGAAATCATTCCGGAAGTTAACAAATGTAAATACCTTGGAATAACTTTTTTATTTTTTATTTTATTGGGTTATTTTACGACGCTGTATCAACATCTAGGTTATTTAGCGTCTGAATGAAATGAAGGTGATAATGCCGGTGAAATGAGTCCGGAGTCCACCATCGAAAGTTACCCAGCATTTGCTCATATTGGGTTGAGGGAAAACCCCGGAAAAAACCTCAACCAGGTAACTTGCCCCGACTGGGATTCGAACCCGGGCCACCTGGTTTCGCGGCCAGACGCGCTGACCGTTACTCCATAGGTGTGGACTGGAATAACTTTTAGCAGCGATCTCGGCTGTAGGGAACACGTTACTGATACAGCGGGAAAGGCATGGAGAGCGTTACACATTGTGATGAGGGTACTTAGAAAAGGTTCTGATAAATCCAAAGAGATTGCATATAAGTCACTAGTTCGTCCAGTAATGGAATATGATGCTGCATGTTGGGATCCTTACAGATTAGATCATATTAAGACATTGGAAAAGATTCAAAAACGAGCTCTCAAGTGTTTTCGTAATAATTCAACATTAAAATGGGACACACTCACGAATACGATTAGGCACATTGTACAAAACATACAGAGGTGAGCCTGCCTGGAGCGAAATAAAGAATAGGTTGCAGCCCCCAAATTACTCTTGAAGGAACAACCACTCACATAAATTGAGGGAAAGAAGACAGAGGACGGACACTGGAAAATTTTCTTTTCTCAATCGTACTATCAGGAACTGGAATCCTCTTCCTGCAGACTTACTAAAGGCTTTACCAATAACCAAAAATGTATTTAAAAATAGACTTAAGGACTTTACTAATAGACGGTAATAAATTATGCAGACTGTTTTGTGATTTTACAAGTATAGTGAGTAAGCAGAGAATCTCCAGTGATTTATATTAAGTGTGCAGTGTGTTGTAGTGAAAACGCAGTGAGCTTAAAAGTAAATTCTGATAGTTATAGTGGCAGAGAAATGACATTTCTTGTGAACGGGTGTGAGTTATAGTGAACGTCCTAAATTGCTTGTAATGGGGTCTAGGCTAGCGATTTCAGGTTAATACTGGGTGTTCATTTCAAAGTGTGTCATGACGTCACTGTTGTTGAGTCACGAATTTGAAGCGAGTTTCAGCTTATATGTCAGAGAAGTTGCCTATTATTAAAGGCGTTCAATCTGAACTTGAGAACGTGTACGGTATAACTTGAACGTCGTAGCAACAGGTGGCGGTCTGTACGGTCTGCGTGCTACTATGTTAGCACCTCTTTCGAACTGTGTTTTGCGCGGGCAAGTCGTACGCAGGGTATTTGTTATCATCGGTTGCGTACGGCAACATTCCACAACACAAATCAAATGCTCCGTGTCCATGTTGACCTTCGAAGTTAATGTCAACAAATACGTAAGTAATCGTCTTAACCCTCTCCCCATATCCCGACAGTACGTGTTTCCAAACAGCTCACATTCCTGCCATACCGGCGTTACCGTACGTATCGGTACGTACTCTTCAGAATGAACGCCGTACTTGCTAGGCAACTTCTCTGGCTCTGGCTGCGGAAGTGTAGGAAGATTGAATTCTCTAGGCTCATCGGCTAGCCACATGACGGCATACAGCGAGCCATGACACACTTTGAACTGAACATCCAGTATAGTAAGTATAATTCTACGAAATTATAGGAGTGTAATTGATGTTTTGCTATTTGAAATGTTGTATCAGTGAAGAAGTGTGTTGTGTCTGTGAAGTGTGTTGTGTCAGTGAAGTGTGTTTGTGTCAGTGAAGTTCTATACATTGATCCATTAGCTTAACATTTCCTCAGAAAGAATTGAAGTAGTGTATTTCATAATCTCTAGAACGAGCAAAAGGAAAACTATCTACAGAATCATATACGAGTATTTTCGATTCTGTAGCTTTTCCTCATATCTATCGCCATGAATCTCTTGCAGTCACTTCGAGTAACTACGCAGATTCTTGGGCTTCCAAGTCAATATTACCGTCCTGGTCACACGATTCGATTATGTTGTATGGGGCCTACTGGGCAATGTAATAAATTATGAACGAATGTCATAGCAGAACGAAATTAGGTCGTCGAGGTAACTGACACGATCATTTCCTGTATAACACGTAGGAGTCGGGAAGTAAAATCCCACACAAAATGGAATAGACCTTTTCGTAGAATAATATTCCAGTCTTATTGAGAATAAACTTAGTTTATTTTCCCAGCTAATATTGCCAATCACGTTACGTATTTACAATTTGCGTATTAAGACTAAGTAATATTTTTCGCCTTTCTCTATTGAATACTAAAGTAGAATGTTAAATGTTATGTTTTATTTTACGACGCCCGCAACTGCAGCGTCGCCGGATGTGCCGTAATTTTGTCCCGCAGGAGTTCTTTTACATGCCAGTAAATCTACTGACATGAGCCTGTCGCATTTAAGCACACTTAAATGCATCGACCTGGCCCGGGATCGAACCCGCAACCTTGGCATAGAAGGCCAGCGCTATACCAACTCGCCAACCAGGTCGACACTAAGGCAGATGTGGTAGTATTGCAAAACAATAGTATTGTTTGTACTATCAACTGTATTTTCTACAATCGACAGTCCTATCGATAGTTATAATAAAAACTATCTATATTATCGATAATCATTACAAACGTTTTTGTTAATTGGTCATAAATTGAATACATTTCTGAATTAATATCTAACCACGTACTGAACTATTAATTTAATAATATATATACTGAACTGAATCTGAATTATGTACCAATCAATAAAACACAATATTATAATCTACCAGAAAGATATAATATTACAATTTGTCCTTAAAGTCCCAACATTAGCCATTATTAATATTTTAAACATGTGGCCATTACTCCAAGAATAAGTTTCTCATTAAAATAAGCATTTCTACTTTGTTGAGACGCAAACGATTTTGCTTTTCTTTGATTAAGTTTCCAGTTTTAGAAAACAGCCCTTCCGAGGGAACTGAAGGTCGCAGTGAATACAGACACTTTCTAGCCAAATTACTTTGTTGCGGTTAATGGTGTATGATAAAAGAAACGGATGAGTGGAAACAAAATGATGGATTTGTTTAATTAAATATGAAAACTAATAACTTTCCTGAAAATTGCGTAATAGTTCACAGGGGTGTAATGCAAGAACATCATTGATAGTAAGTTTGAGTTTATAAATTATAATTAAGAAACACTGTGTGGCATAATTTTGTAGATGAATTTATTTAATGAAAATTGGTTCCAGCCAATCTGAAGGAGACCATCCAGTGCCTCAACTCTGTCTCAGATCTCATTATAAAGGGATTCTGTCTTTACCAGACTTATTCTGTCATCCATGCGAGAGATGTAGAACACATTTATTCTATCTTAGATCGCAAAGTCATGTGAGTCATTTGTTTACGATTCAAAAGAATACTTGGAATTACAGACTGGGACGTGTTGAGAACGAATCACTTGAAAGGATTCGTAATATCTGATTGAATCGTTGGAATCGATACCTGAAAAACAACAACTCCAATTTGAAACCCTTATAATACCATTATAAATCATTTTTTGTTTTCTTTTTTCGGTACTATCAGAAATCGCGTGTAAATCCCGAAAAGAGAAAGTAAGTTATATGATTATGTCTGGTACCAGTAACCAGAATATTGTACGGAATGAAAATATAAAAGTTGGAGATTTGTCCTTCGAAGAGGTGGAAAAATTCAAATATCTTGGAGCAACAGTAAAAAATATAAATGATACTCGGGAGGAAATGAAGCCCACAACAAAAATGGAAAATGCCTGTTATTATTCGGATGAGAAGTTTTGTCATCTAGTCGGCTGTCAAAAAAATCTTAGTCAGAATTTGTAAAACAGTTATATTACTTGTTGTTCTGTATGGTTGTGAAACTTGGACTCTCACTTTGAGAGAGGAACAGAGATTAAGGCTGTTTGAGAATAAGGTTCTTAGGAAAATATTTTCGGCTAAGAGGGATGATGTTACAAGAGAATGGAGAAAGTTACACAACGCAGAAATGAACGCATAATATTCTTCATCTGACATAATTAGAAACATTAAATCCAGACATTTGAGATGGGCAGGGCATGTAGCATGTATTGGCAAATCCAGAAATGCTTATAGATTGTTAGTTGGGAGGCCGAAGGGAAAAAGACCTTTGGGAAGGCTGAGACGTAGATGGGAGGATAATATTAAAATTTATTTGAGGAAGGTGGGATATGATGATAGAGAGTGGATTAATCTTGCACAGGGTTGGGACCGATGGCGAGCTTATGTGAGGGCGGCAATGAACCTGCGGGTTCCTTAAAAGCCGTTTGTAAGTAATCAGGAATCGCGTAAAGTATTGATAGTATTGGAAACAATTTTACTATCGATAGTTTGGATAGATGAAGCAATAACTATCGATAGTATGCACAGCACAATCGCACATCATGAGACCAAAATGGATCTTATCTTGAAACATCGTGATCTCAAAACATAATTTCAACATTACTAAAGTATGTGAATAATTAGAATAATTTTTAACCCATTGTCAAGAAGCGTTTTCTTATATGGTTATTCAAAAGTGAAAGATTTAATAATATTAAAATTTATTTGAGGAAGGTAGGATATGATGATAGAGAGTGGATTAATCTTGCACAGGGTTGGGACCGATGGCGAGCTTATGTGAGGGCGGCAATGAACCTGCGGGTTCCTTAAAAGCCGTTTGTAAGTAATCAGGAATCGCGTAAAGTATTGATAGTATTGGAAACAATTTTACTATCGATAGTTTGGATAGATGAAGCAATAACTATCGATAGTATGCACAGCACAATCGCACATCATGAGACCAAAATGGATCTTATCTTGAAACATCGTGATCTCAAAACATAATTTCAACATTACTAAAGTATGTGAATAATTAGAATAATTTTTAACCCATTGTCAAGAAGCGTTTTCTTATATGGTTATTCAAAAGTGAAAGATTTAATAATATTAAAATTTATTTGAGGAAGGTAGGATATGATGATAGAGAGTGGATTAATCTTGCACAGGGTAGGGACCGATGGCGAGCTAATGTGAGGGCGGCAATGAACCTGCGAGGTCCTTAAAAGTCGTTTGTAAGTAATCAGGAATCGCGTAAAGTATTGATAGTATTGGAAACAATTTCACTATCGATAGTTTCGATAGATGAAGCCTTTGCAAGAAATTAAGTTAATAGAAAAATAGTAATGTAAATTTCTTCATAAAAGAATGGGGTTTATTGTGGTATAGGTTAAACCTCTTTGAAAATATTCAGATGTAATCTATGTTTTTCTCCTCTCATCAGTAAACTCTCTTCTAGGAAATGAATAGCATTCGTGAGAAAAACTTAAGAAATAACTTCTAATTTTTTGCAAGCTTCCACAGTGATAATACATTTTAGGATCATATCTCAATCCATTTAGAGTTATTAATCATCTCAGATCCCTGGAAAAATTTTTGTTGCAATCATAGTAACACCACAGTCTGGTCTAATACAGTCACGAAGCTCGAGTTGAAGAGGGTACTAGAAACAATAGATTGTGCCGTTACTGTTTCACATTGTACGTGATGAGGCGATAGTAGCGATCCTACTGGTTAGAAACTACTAATGGATGCATATTCCCTAGGTACTGAGCTTCGTGACTGTATATACTAGAGTGTGGTAACACTCAGTAAGGTCGATTCGAAATTTAAGATACAAAACTATTATTTCCGGACTTCAATGTTCATTTACACAATAAATAACGGAAAAATAACTTGAATTGCTGTGTATTATTCATTTGCAGTGGCAAAAGGACGGAAATAAAACAGAAGACTTGTGAAAATGAGGGCCATTAGTATCAAAATTAGACAACTCCATATTTTGCGATTTCGAGATATTGATCGTTTCTCATAGAATTTTGTGTGGTGAATGCGATTCTGGAACTGTTTAGGTTCAAAACGGACAGAACAAAGCGAAAATAGCACTTAATTGTGCACTTTAGAATCAAGATGTAGACAACTCCATTATTGCTTGGTTTCAAATTAGGACAATTCCTTCAGTAGCCAATGAGAAGCTCGCATTCTTACCACCTTTTCAAATCACGCATCGCGAATCCAACATGGCTGATTGTTTACATAAAAATTTTGTCAATGAATAAGTACTGTTTTACGTAATTTTGCTTTGGAACCGAGTTAGAAGTGACTTAGATTCAAAAGTAGATAATTTCACTTTAAATATAGCTTCGTTTGGTTTCAAAAACAGACAACTCCACTTTAAATATTTAATTTAGTTTCAAAACAGACAACTCCATGACTTAGTTTCACAGATAGACAACTCCACATTTTAAACGTAAATTTCGACCTGAATATTAATTTTAATCACATTTAGAGTCTGAAAAAATATGTCTATGACCCATAAGAATGTTTGAAAAAAAATACGTATAATGGTGACATTGGTTTCCAAGGATCTAGTTTTTCGACTCTTCTGTAAAAAAAGCAAAAGTGAAGTTGTCCAACTTTGATACCAAGGTCCTCAAATATAGGTCTACAAGTTTTCTGATTTTTAATAACCCTATATGTCACTGGTAGGTCCTGGATTTTAATGACCTGAAAATACCTAAAAATTACCTAAAAGATGAATTAATGACCTCAAAATCAATGAAAAATAACACAAAGAAAAAATTATCTAAAAATTACCTTTATTTTGATCTTCATAAACAATTACTTCTCACTCTGTTGCATTTTTCTTTGTCCCTGTGCTTCCGTACCATGTTTTTCTGTATTTACATGTTGGTCGATGATGAATCTCTTTTCTGGTGCCATTTTCACATCACAAATTTTACAGTATAGAATATTACCGGCACTGAAAATACAGTGTCACCACCGTACTCCGGAACAATTAATTTCGCGGAAGCACCAGTACTTGTTTTTACTTTCGACATGATTTAACACTTGACTGAGACACGGTCTGTGAAAAACCGAATCGTAGATGCAGAAAGGAAAGTGAAGTGACTGGCTTTGGCTTGTTAAGACCTTCAAACAATATGTAGCAGGTAGCGACACTCACACTCTATAAAGAGAAAGTTTCGTCTCGAAAAATCGAAGGAGAATTGGGAGGACAAATTTAAAAGGTACGCAAAACGCGTCCTTGCAAGGGGTTGGGGGCTGTACAAAACTAAATATGTGAGCTCCAAGCCTGTTGGCCACTAGTCTCACTCCGGGTTACGCTGCTCCCCTGAAGGAGCTCTAGAAAATTTTGAAGGGGAAGCCGAAATTGGACGTAACCTCTTAGGTACCACATACGCGAGGGGGGCTGAGATTGATCAATTGATCACGGAACGGGGCGAGGAGGAGTTGGCTGGTGTTTGCCGTTAGGATGGCAAGACGCCGTCATCTGTTGTTCGATGACAAAGCATGTGAAGGCCGTCGGAAGAAGCGCCGTGAAATCTAATCTGCAATTTGAGAGGTCCCTGTCCTTTCAATTTGTGACTTATTGAGTGACCTCGTATATTTAATAGACTATTAATATTATCTGAACTAGGGCATACATCATTTATAAAAAAGGTGGAATATATATGGGGAAGGGCATATAGGTCCGTGGCCCATTTCTTATAGGGCTCATCCCGATATTTGTCTTACGCCTGAGGAAAACCACGGAATACCTTAGGCAGGATGAGTTGTCTCATATAAGAGACTAGCCAATTTGGCTATTAAGTAGGAGGTGATTGTTGTCCTGAGCCTTGTTGAATCGCCTCAATTTTGAGACAAGCCATTTGGCTATATGATGGCTCAATTACGAAGAGGGGAGAGAGATGTAATTAGTTAATTATTTTAAGTAATAGGGAGATTAATGGGGATATGAGTGCAGGTCCGTGGCCCATTTCTTTTAGGGCTCATCCCGACATTTGTCTTAGCGCCTTAGGAAAACCACGGAAAAACCTTAGGCAGGATGAAATTTCGTCTCTCACGTGTTTACAATAAGAATGAACCCTTGCAGTTGGACTAGTCCAAGTCCGAACAAAATAATGTAGGGGTGAAGATTCTCGAAATTGATTTTCTTCTGTAATACAACGAGTGCTAATAGTTTTCCGATAATTTAATTATCTAATGACAGCAAACATGAGTTTAAAAAGCGAAATTAAATTATATGGAGGTAACTATTACCACGAACTGTATTCGACAAGATAATTCCAATGCGAACAACTGTAATTCTGAACAACTAAACATTCGCGTTCTTACTAATAAAAACTCTATAATATACAGACATTTAATTGTCCTATATTTATAAAATGCGTAACTCGTTTATAAGTTGTGTGTAAATTTCTTACTAATAATCACTTCACACGTCGTGTATAACAGTATAACTGTTACACAGGTACGTTATAGTTTCGTCATTACTTCATTACATTAGCAACGTTCATTACGAAAGGTAATAGAATATCTGAGGTTGTCTATTACATCCGGTAGAGCGCTCTAGGTTCCCGTGTTAACTGTCGATAGTACAACTGGCTCTGATCGATTACCACATTATATTTTGTTCAAAAAATACAAGCTACAGCAATATTATTCTAATTATTCTGTGCTCTTTGGTTTGTTCTTCTGTGGTTACAAGGCAACCATCATCATACAATGACAGTCGATACGAACAACTGTTAGAGGGGCGGCCATTTTTTCTCAATATAAAACACTTAAACAAGGAGTTTCGTGTATATAACTACTGCAAAGGAATTCCCATTGTATAGTTACAGACTGTTTATACATCCATCGCTTATGCATGGTTTATTAGTAACGTTTTCTGTCTCAACTCTGCATAAGTCTCGTATAAAAACTATGCATGGTTTATTAGTAAGACCATCGAGGTAATAATAATAATAATAATAATAATAATAATAATAATAATAATGGTAATAATAATAATATCCAGAAAAAAACAATCCACTCAACAAAGATGATAAGAATAAAAGGCTCCTTTGAATAAAAATAACTGAACATTTGAGGTTATATAGCATTTTCACTTATTGTAATTAATTATGCAATTATTGTAATTATTTATTGTTTCCTGTTGAGACAGCGAGTCTCGTGTAATTTCTTGATTGCTGATAAATCGAAACAGAGACGATACAAATAAAATATATGAACGTAGGAGAAAAACTATCACTTATTAATTTTGAGCAGGTTACTTCTAATTATCAGTGTAATTCGATTCTCATTGGTCAATCTAGCGTCAAAGAGCTTGTTCATTGGCTGAGATACGTCCGCGTGGGATTATCACTAACAGAGCTAGGAAGTTCGTACGAAAGCAGTAGATTTCAGTTGAGTACAGCGAGGAGTATAGATTGATAATCACCCTCGCCTTGCCCTGCTGCAGTTCGCTAAAGATGATACACAGTATGTTCACAAACAACGCATAATAAAGAGTGCGTCAGAAAGAACAGATGGATTTCAAACTATCGATACGCAACGAGGAGAGAGATATAGTGAGGGGGACCACGACTGTTGGGTCAGCCACTGAATGCAGTTTCAGTTGAGAATATGGTGTTGGTCTGGTGTACAACGTGCTTTCATCGTAGAGACATTTTTGAAAAATGAAGAGTCTGTTATCGCCACTCAGGACTCATTTCGACATCGGATGTCACGCTAGGATTCCAACTCGGAATACAATTTTGCGGTGGGTGGCTTCATTTCGTATCACAGGTTCAACATTAAAGAAGAAATCACCTGGACGAAATTCTATTGCACTGAGATTGTCCGAGGCTACGGTAAGATCTCGCGCCCTGCGACTTCTTTCTTTGGGACCATTTGAAGGCGTAAGTTTGTAAACATCGATCATATACACTGGACGAACTGAAGACAGCGATTCGTGAAGAAATCGTGGTAATTGCACCAGCTATGACTGTGAAAGTGATGGCGAACATCAGAAAACGCCTCGATGCCTGTATTGAAAGCCAAGGACATCATATGGATAATGTTGTTTTCCATAAATAAACTGCAGGTATTGGTGAATATGTTGATAACAATAAATTTTTGATTTGATGAATCTTTACAATTTTCTTGCGATGTGAAATCCATCCGTTCTTTCTGACGCACCCTGTATTATTCTGGGATCTGTGTAGTGTCCTGAATAGTTCGAAGATTATTGTTAATTTATATTACTATTTTAGGATCTGAACAAAGTGAGCTGTTCTGTTATTATGGTATTCTTTACGACTACGTCATGTGAATATTATGCATGATTCCAAAAAAGTAAACTCATCTGTTATTAAAGAATTACGCAAAAAGGAGCGTGTAACACGTTAATTTTTTTCTCCCGATTATTCTTCGTTAAATGTTGACGTCTCTTGTTTCTATGCATTAAGTTGCGTTACAATCCAAGTTCAATATAGGAATTACGATACGAACTTCCCAGCTGTCATTACAATAGAAACGAAAAATTTTCTTGAAAACAATTTATTACTGATTTAATATTATGTGCTATATACGATATACACTTTTAGATTCACAAAGTAGTTGTTCACCTGATGATAGTAAGATATATTGTACTCGTATCATATTTCAGATTTGCTCCAGTAACGTTTTGTGACATAGAACGAATATTTTCTAGAGTAGAAGTATTGTTTTATTTTTTCTGAACCTAAAAGGAGTGCTTCTTTTGATAAAATGAATATGTTCATTGTTATTTGTTATTAATGGGGTTGGAATCATAATTGTATGATACTTTTATGTTATGAGTAAATTAATTTAGATTGAGAATTACGAACTTTATAATTACAAATTATTGTTTATTTATACGAGTTTCTTGTTCTAAGGCTGTGGACGATTGGAGCACATGTTTTGTTACCACCCGACTGTACTTGTTAGTTGTTCTGCTTCACTGACACCGAGAGGCGCTCTATTACTTTTCAGTCAGTAGAGATATAGTTCAAGCTCACACAACTTAACAGTTTAGGTACCAACTTCCTAAATATAATGACTAATATTTTTGTAATAATGCATTACAATTAGCTAAAAATGACAAATATCTTAATTTTTTACTTAAAATAATGTGACTTTTATTTAAAAAGCAATAATGTTACTTTCACTAATTCACACAACAATAATGACTTTCTATTACTGAATTTAAACACTCCCGTCAACAATGGGTATTTCACTCCACACATTATTCGTTATTGCACTCCACAGACGACAATGACAATTCACTTGGGTTATTGAGAATAACAATGTACTCCTAATCTCAACCAATGTTCAGAAAGCACTACTTACAAAACAAAACTGTCAGTTCTCAGTTCACAGTTCGTTTGCCTTGGCTAGTTCTTTTAGCTCATTCACTCAAGTTCACAGTATATCAAACCCAAGACTTCCAAAAAGACAGTCCACTGAACTTCGAACTCAAGACTTTCAGATAAAGTTCACTGCACACGGAACCAAAGACTTCCGGTAGCGTTGCTTCCGCTTGGACGCTCACTGCTGCTTCACAAACTCACTGGCTTGCTGTCCAAAGTAAACTGCCTTTGCCGTCTTCGCGTCTTCTATTTATTACTAAACCATAGTTTCCATTAAGTACTGTTTCGGGTGTCTTCCACCTGTCACTCACGGCTTCTGTTTCTCTATTCGGGAGGTTTCGTTCCCCCCTTCACCTCGCCAGCGCAGCACCTACAGCTTTACGTCCCCTTTGCTTCGCGCCGCAGTGCCCGCCGACTTGCGGCTTTCCCCTCTACGCCGCCTGTTGCGCGCCCATCCTTCTGTGGGACGCGTGATCGACTCCCGAGGCAATGAGAAGTTTCTGGCAGGATTGCCACAATAACCTTAAAATTTCATAAAACCGGAAAAATACTCTATTATCTAAAAGTAGCAAACATGCAAAACATAAAAGGCCTATTAAAATCCTTTAATTACACACAAAGATGTTATGAGTCACGTTTATTTTCAATTCTGTATCGCCATTGTATCATAAAAAAGGTATGAAGTCATTGAAATCCGGGCCCTAGCTATTGGTAATGTACAGTATAGTTCCAGAAAAAAAATGGCCGGCCTCAATTTTCTCTTCGAGATTCAACGCATATCGCATGCTCAGTGCTCCACAGCAGTGTTACACACGAGGTCGTTTTAGCAGTTACTGAAATTCACTTTAATTCATTGTTGTCGTAACCCGAAAGGCATTTGAAAATTGATCCATTCCTAATAGTACATGGATATTTATAAATCATGCTGTAAGAATATAATGATTATAAATGAAATTAACCTGCGTAATTAATTTAAAAAACTGTAATCTCAGGGGCATCGAACCCAGCACTTTGTTAGTCTGCGAGCTAAACACGCTAGTACATAGCTATCGGAACTGTATTATAATCAGTGTTGTCGTACTTAGGGATGTCAACTTTTTGTTAGCTGATTTCTGAACACACTTCAAATTTTACATTTGGGCCTAAATGGAAATACTGACACGAAATAACCATAGAAGTGCATATACTAATCATCAATTATAATATTTAATAGCCCCCACAACCACAACACAGCACAATGGAAATTTGAAACACTAAATAGAGAATATTAACTTTTTAATGAAAAATGATTAGTTCCTCTTAAACCTGTATTTCTTTTCATGTTTGCTGCAGAAATGATACTAGAATTGTCCTTAAGAAACTGGATAATTTCAGAACATGATATTCCAAAATTAATTTTCACTTGCAACTCTACCTTGATCAGATTTTCGGGCAGTTCGTTTCAGTTATTTGTCTAGATGTGACCGAGTAAACTGAAAATTATTTCACAGAAGGCATGAGATACTGAAATTAACATTAAAAATGTTACAAATATCAGTAATTCACAGCATATCCACAGACTTCATTAGAAGCATTGTATTCATACTCGCTTCTTAAGGGTAGACTCCACTGAAAATCATGAAAATTTTTCCAAATTTTTTAGCTATTTCACTTATTCAGAATTTATATTTTCATACCCCAAATGGATTCAGCTCAATTCTGATTACAAATACTCGTATGTTTACACTTTTTAAATTAAGGCTGGAAGGGGTGTGGAATTTAAAGAGCTGTCAAAATTGTTTTTCATCGAAGAATTCTTTTTTTTTTTTTTTAATTCTGATTACAAATCTAGTAACTTTTTGTTGCTCCCTGAAGTTACTAGGTGAATGTAGCGGAGGACAATATTAATTTACATAAATATTCATTATATTTTCAAATCTATTTTTCTGTGTTCATTTTTGTTGATTCAACACCAACTTTATGTCAAATATTAATCAATCTGGATGAAATTTTTACTGCTATTATTTATGAGGTAGCTGTATGTTTCTATGCATTTATTTTGTGAGAAATGCTGCTAGTTTATTTTATTAATATGTTCTTAATGCTGCCAGTTTATTTTATTAATATTTTTCTTAAGAAAAATATTAATAAAATAAACTAGCAGCATTTCTCACAAAATAAATGCATAGAAACATGCAGCTACCTCATAAATGCTTGGAGTACAAATTTCATCCAGATTGATTAATATTTGGCATAAGAAAATGGTGTTGAATCAACAAAAATGAACACAGAAAAATATATTTGAAATTAAAATGAATATTTATGTAAATTAATATTCTCCTCCCCTACATTCAACTAGTAACTTCAGGGAGCCGACAGAAAGTTACTAGATTTGTAATCAGAAATTTTAAAAAAGAATTCTTCGATGAAAAACAATTTTTACAGCTCTTTAAATTCCACGCCCCCTTCCAGCCTTAATTTAAAAAGTGTAAACATACGAGTATTTGTAATCAGAATTGAGCTGAATCCATTTGGGGTATGAAAATATAAATCCTGAATAAGTGAAATAGCTAAAAAAATGTGGAAAAATTTTCATGATTTTCAGTGGAGTCTTCCCTTAAGACACAGAAGTCCACACCTGTGGAGTAACGGTCAGCGCGTCTGAACGCGAAACCAGGTGGCCCGAGTTCGATTCCTGGTCGGGGCAAGTTACCTGGTTGAGGTTTTTTCCGGGGTTTTCCCTCAACCCAATATGAGCAAATGCTGGACAACTTTCGGTGCAGGACCCCGGACTCATTTCGCCGGCATTATCACCTTCATATCATTCAGACACTAAATAACCTTAGATGTTGATAAAGCGTCGTAAAATAACCTACCAAAAAAATACAGAAGCCATCATATCATCCAAATGAATATTCAGCTCCTCCAGAGAGAATGAAATCTCAATTCCTGGACATTTCGACGTCCAGGACAGAATAAAAATATTACCTGGACCAAAAGTCTTTTCTTTTTTTTTTTTCTTTTTTTTTTTTTTTTTTGGACTATCCAGGTAAAATCTGGACTGTTGACAACCCTAGTCGTACTATATTGTGTTTTGTTTAATAATGACTTTCAGGCATTAATTTGATCTTTTCAATTTTTTTTCATCCATTGTTCTGCCCAAGGGCAGGTCTTTCACTGCAAACCCAACTTCACCCAATCTTTCCTACTTTTTGCCTCCCTGTTTGTTTCCTCTTTATGATCCATATATCTTAATCTCGTCTATCATCTGATACCTTCTTCTGCCCCGAACTCTTCTCCCGTTCACCATTTCTTCCAGTGTATCTTTCAGTAGGCAATTTCTTCTCAGCCAGTGACCCAGCCAATTCCTTTTCCTCTTCCTGATCAGTTTCAGCATAATTCTTTCTTCGCCCACTCTTGTCAACACATCTTCATTTTTCTATTTTGTGTGCCCACTTCACACGTTCTATTCATCTCCATATTCACATTTCAGATGCTTCTACTCGCTTCTCTTCAATTCGTCGTAATGTCCATGTTTATGCCGCCTACAATGCCACACTCCATACAAAGTACTTCACTAGCCTCTTCCTTAGTTCTTTTTCCAGAGGTCGATAGAAGATGCTCTTTTTCTTTGTAAAAGCCTCCTTTTCCATTGATATCCTCCTTTTGACTTCCTGGCAGCAGCTCATGTTACTGCTTGCAGCACACTCCAACTATTTGAAGCTGCCCACTTGCTCCACTGCCTCATTTAGAATTCGCAAGTTTACTTTCTGTATTTTTCTTCCTATAACCATTGTCTTGGTCTCGTTTAAATTTATCTTTATCCTATACTATTCACAACTACAAACTTGGCGGCTAATCCTATTTTCAGATTAATTTTGTGTTTTTGCATTAATTGTGAAATATTATCCTGTAATAATATTCAAAATAATTCTGCGTTGAAAGCTGTTGTTAAATCGTTTAGGTGTGAATTGTGCTTTGTGATGTTAAAGAGTCTGGTAATTTTTTGTTTCTGAGACTGTGGAAGAAGTTACCATCACCCTCTAGTGTCCGATGGCGATATTTTATGCCAAGATTAAACATTGCTTGGCTTTGTGGTCGTCATGTCGTGAGGCTGACAGAGCATACGACAAAACAAAAAATAATTTGATTAATTGTCACGCATTAGCCCTATATAGGGTGAAGGTTGGTAAACTGTGATACGAGTATTATCGCCGCGCTCTCATGGTTAACATTCGGCAGGTCTTTGAAATTTAATTGCATTATTGTTTTCAATTTCTTATGTCGCCGCTCCAATCACTCGCCTCAATTTCAATATTGCAACCAATAAACTGCTTCCATTATTAAATGACACCTATTTGTCTAATCCACGTGGACTAGAACCGAGGTTGCAATGTCTTGTGCTGAGGACGAACATTAAGGTATGTGATTAAAAATTATTATTAAAGAGTTATTATTAAGAGTTAAGAATGTCAACGTACTCTTATATGAAATATTAATAATAATAATAATAATAATACTAATAATAATAATAATAATAATAATAATAATAATAATAATATAACAAACTAGTGCTTATTCTTATCGAGGAAGTAAACTTGACAACGTGACGCTTAGAGTGAAACCTACAGAGCAACAATCGGTCGGCAAAATTATGTTTTAAAAGCACACCGCACGTTATTGTGTAATGCCGACATGTTAACCATGAGACAGCGGCGATAATAATGTTGTGGTAGTTCTTTTTGAAAATTTATTACAATTTTTTCTGAACGAGAGAAGGACCGGTTTTGTGCATCAACTTGTCCACGGACATTCCCTAAATACGATGACGCAAAAAACCGATTTTCCTCTCGCTCAGTAAAATTACAATAAATTCTAAACAAAAAAAAAGGTATCACAACATTACCCATATCACAAAATTGCCAATCTTTACCCTATAACAATTTTTTCTGAGGTTAAATGAATTTTAAGGATTTCAACAAGTAACAATATCTGAATTACACGGAACTACTCCTAAAGAAATATTTATATTGCATTCTGTACTCTAGAAACACCAAAATAAAGCTATGTTTTCTGACGCCGTATTAAAAAGCAGAGCCGTAAATATAGCATGAAAGAGGACGTACGCAGATGCATAGCTTAATTTTGACTTGTGGTCTATGCCGCGGCAGCCATATTCTCTGTGGTAACGGAAATTAAATATATGAACGTGCTTGTGTGTGCATGACGTACAGATGTCAAATGCATTTTACTTCTCTTTATCGTGTCTATGTATACTTGTCCTTTACAGCACAAGAGCTGAACAGTTGCTCGGTGTCCACGTCTGTGACACATGCCTCTCTCAGAGAGTGTAATAGGAAGAGATGTGTGAGCATAAAGTGCTGGGGTGATAGTTGACCACACATGAATAAGCGATATAGCCTGAAACGCTTTCACTTCATCTCAGAGAAAGACATTAACAAGTTTAGGTAGTATTTGAACAGAAAAGACTTGCGTTCAATAAAGAAGTTCGCTTCAATATGAAAGAGATTCTATATATAATATTTTAACAATGTTTTAATGTATTTTTGTATATAAATTGCATTGAATTATTCCAACAGTTCTATAGAATGATGATGTAGTGTATGACATAGTACGTATTTCCAGTGGAGGGTAAACAATCCTCTAGGCTTTTCTACCATTTTTATCTTCCTTTGCACTATGTCCGAATTTTTTTATGGTTGAGAAGTGGCCGATACGTTTTATCTGAAGCCGTCTTATTCAGAGACAAACATCTTTGATGTGATTTAGAATATACGTATACATGGTGAACCGTAAGTAATCTCATTAATTTCAAGCGGTTATTCTTTGAGATATTTCAAATAAAGAAATCGTAATGGAATTTTGCTCGTTTTTGCTTCCTTTTCGAGAAAATATTATTTTATTTGAAGCATTTCATAACGTAGTTTGGGAAAGCTACTGAAAATTCTCAATATGCTCAGTCAATTTAAGAGAGCAGTGTATTATGATAATAAATGATTGATCGAATTTTAGTTTTGTCCTTTAAATGTGCAGTAATTTGATCCGAACAAATTGTACTTTTCGTCCTGAAAAGGATTTTTAAAATGTTACATTTGTTCGGATCAAATCTCTGCACATTTAAAGGTCAAAACTAAAATACTTTCAGTCAATTATTGTCATAACACCCTGCTCTCTTAAATTGACTTAATGTATTAGGGAATTAAATCAACGGCTTTCCCAAAACACGCTATGAAATGTTGTTATCTCGAAAAGGAAGCATAAACGAGCAGATTTATATTAAAAATTTTTGATTAAAAACTCAAAGAATAACCCCTCCAAATTTATGACATTACTTACAGTTTAAGCTGTATATTATTATTATTATTACTATTATTATTATTATTACTATTATCATTATTATTATTATTATTATTATTATTATTATTATTATTATTATTATTCGTGTATTTCTTTTCGGATCATTTTCCGAGATATAGCGAACAATTCAACCGAAATTCAAAATCTAGAGTCTGTTAATATTGGTATTTCAATTGAATAATTTTCCTCTATTTTATTATTTTTCTGTAATAGATACAAAATGACATAGGTACCTAAAGATAGGCTATATTGATCCTTAAGGAAAAAATCCGCATGTTTTACTTGATGTTTTTCAATCTCTGTTGAAATGATTCTAGGGAATAAACTAATCAATATATATTATTAAAATCTGACAATAAAAATTTGAGGCCCATAGGAATTCTTCATTTGAAAAAATAAGCAAGGAAATTTTAGAGTGGACCGAATTCCATTACAAATTATTGATCTAGAGTAAAATTTCTTTTTCGATAATTATTCCCTACCTATGGTGAATGTCACAAAATAAAATTATTTATCTATGCTGAAAAATTTATAAAATATTACATTTAGCGAGTAGCTAGTTCAGAAAAAAAACTTAATATTATTTAATGTTTTTGTAAACTATTTCTAATTTATTTAAAATAATAATTTTGCTGTACAAGATAGGCATGTGTTCAAGCTTTAAATTGGTAGTGAATGAAGTTTTCTGTAGAAATGGAAGCATACTTATTGTCTGTTGGGAGATTAAAGTATGTCGAAAAATCTGAAAGGGGAAGAAACGGGCGTGGAAGATGGTGTAGACCATTATACTGTAGTAGGTTAATACTGGAAAGACCCCCAAATAATGAAAAATAAGACAGTAAGTACAATTTATGATAGATGTTTTAGAACCTAGAGAAAATGTATTTTCAGATGACGAAAATATCTTATTTGTCAATATTTTTATGAAAGCTGACACTTCAAAATAATACCTTAAAGATATAATTTTGAAGCCGATGAACTTTCAGTGGACGCTATATCATCGCATTGTTATGTAGCGACGGTGCAATTGATGATAAGGTGATTGTGTTTTGCCGATATGAGATAGAGAATTCTCTATGAGATTGCCTGACATTCTTGTTGTTGTTGTTTAGTCAATTATCCGAAGACAAGTTTGAACCTCGTAAATAACACCAATAAGGCATCAATCATAAGGCAACTAGACCAGGAGATAATGGGGTAGGGTATCCAGTTCCTTTTCCCCTCGAATGCATACGTCGCCGATTAGCTAATATTCCACTAATCACATTCTTGTTACAGTTAAAATTTGCGGACACACCCAAGCAGGTAAAGGGTATTCGAATTCGCACAGTCTCGAATAATATTATGAGCCAATATCTTATTCTTGAGCTAGACCGGTGGTCATATTTTTATGAGAAATAAATTATATTTATTTGTATTGTATTATTCTAAATTTAGGACAATTATAACTTTTAATGTTAACTTTTACTACTGTATAATTTTATGACATCATGTTTGAAAGAGTTTCTTGATATTAAATTACATAAATTAAGTCAGATCCAACAGTGTTCATGAGTAAGATCGTTATATCTAACAAAAGTGATATAATACAGTTATATATAAAAGTGTTCATATAACTGTATTATATCACTTTTATTATATATAACTTTCTTGATATATCTGGCTAGTAGATCGATTATATAAAGCAATCTCTACCATGTTTATTCTCATTGTTGTGCAGAATAATACTGTATGTGTGTACCCCATAATCCGGTTATTGTAAATTGTGTGTCAGCAGCACACGCGGTGTAATACAAACTAAACATTATGTACCGCATCCATAAATTTTGTGAAAGTAGGTGAATGCTAAATCAGTACTCTTGTTCGGTAAATGTTTTTACTCTATTTTAATGCACTGGAAATCGTTACATGTTTAATCCGTGAAGTCCGTAGCTTCAACAGGAGTTAGAAC